>NC_030685.2:1132500-1375000 GCF_000004195.4 Xenopus tropicalis
TATACCCAAACCCACCCTGTACCCTCTGAAGTACAGGACCCTATACTACCCCTCATACCAAACCCACCTCGTACCCCTCTGAAGGACAGACCCTTCCCATACCCAAACCCACCCTGTACCTCTGAGTACAGACCCTCACCCCTATACCCAAAACCCACCCTGTACCCTCTGAAAGTACAGACCCTTACCCCTAAAACCCAAACCCCCCTGACCCTTCGAAAGACAGGTTGAACTGCCGTACACCCTATCACCCAAAACCCACCCTTACCCCTTCTAGAAGTTAACAGCGACCCTTACCCCTATTAACCCAAACCACCCTGTTACACCTCTGAAAGTGTACGGACCCTTACCCCTATACCAAACCACCCTGGTTACCCGCTGCTGAAGTACAGACCCCTATACCCCATACCCAAAACCCACCCTGTACCCTCCTAGGAAGTACAAGACCTTAAACCCCATAACCCAAACCCACCCCTGTACCCATAACACCCAAAAAACCCCCTTACCCTTCTATACCCCTCTAACCCAAAACCCACCCTGTACCACCTCCTGAAGTACAGGGACCCTACCCCTAATTCCCCAAACCCCACCCTGCACTAACCCCCTTGAAAGTACAGGAACCCTTACCCCTATACCACCCACCTGTACCCCTCTGAATACAAGACCCTTAACCCCGTATACCCAACCCACCCCTGCATACCCCTGAATACAGGGACTCTACCCTATACCCAAACCCACCCGTACCCTCTGAATTACAGACCTTACCCCTAGACCAAACCCCCCTGTACCACCTCTGAATAAGGACCCTACCCTATAACCCAAACCCACTGTATACCCTCTGAAGTACGCCCTTACCCCTATACCAACCCACCCTGTACCCTCTTGAAGTACAGACCTACCCTATACCCAAACCCACCCTGTACCCTCTGAAGTACAGACCCTTACCCCTTATTACCCAAACCCACCCTGAACCCCTCTGAAGTACAGGACCCTTACCCATATACCCAAAACCCACCCTTTACCCCTCTGAAGTACAGACCCTTACCCCTATATCCCAAACCCACCATGTCCCCTCTGAATTACAGACCCCTTACCCTATACCCCAAACCCACCTTACCCCTCTGAAGTAAACAGGACCCTTACCCCTAACACAAACCCCCCTGGTAACCCCTCTGAAGTAGGACCTTACCCTATACCCCAACCCACCCCTGTCCCTCTGAATGTACAGGACCCTACCCTATACCCAAACCACCTGTACCCTAGAAGTACAGCCTTACCCTATACCAAAACCACCCTGATAACCATATACCAAACCACCCTGTACCCCTCCTGAAGTATTACAGGACCCTCACACCCTATACCCACCCACCCTGTACCCCTCTGAGTACAGACCCTTACCCCTAACCCAACCCACCCTGTACCCTCGTTGAAGTACAGGACCTTACCCCATATACCAAACCCCCTGTACCCCTTAGAAGTACAGGCCCTTACCCTATACCAACCCACCTGTACCCTCTGAATACAGGACCCTTTACCCCTATACCCAAAACCCACCCATGCTACCCCTTATACCCAAACCACCCTACCCTCTGAATACAGGACCTCACAATCTGGAAGTACAGGAACCCTTACCCTTAAACCCAAACCCACCCTGTACCCTCTGAATTACAGACCTTACCCTAATACCCAAACCCACCTGTACCCTCTGAAGTACAGGACCCTACCCCTATACCAAAACCCACCCTGCCCTGTCCTTGTATAACCCCCTCTGAAGTACAGGACCCTTACCCCTATACCCAAACCCACCTGTACCCCTCTGAAGTACAGGACCCTTACCCCTATAACCCAAACCCACCCTGTACCCCTCTGAAGTACAGGACCCTTACCCCTATAACCCAAACCCACCCTGTACCCTCTGAGTACAGGACCCTTACCCTATAACCCCAAAACCCACCCTGTACCCCTCTGAAGTACAGGACCCTTACCCCTATACCAACCCACCCTGTACCCTCTGAATACAGGACCCTTACCCCTATACCCAAACCCACCCTGTACCCCTCTGAAGTACAGGACCCTCACCCTATACCCAAACCCACCCTGTACCCCTCTGAAGTACAGGACCTTACCCCCTATACCAAACCCACCCTGTACCCCTCTGAAGTACAGGACCCTTAACCCCTATACCCAACCCACCCTGTACCCCTCTGAAGTACAGGACCCTTACCCCTATACCCAAACCCACCCCTGTACCCCTCTGAAGTACAGACCCTTACCCCTATACCCAAACCCACCCTGTACCCCTCTGAAGTACAGGACCCTTACCCCTATACCAAACCACCCTGTACCCTCTGAAGTACAGACCCTTACCCCTATACCCAAACCCACCTGTACCCTCTGAAGTACAGGACCTCACCCTATACCAAACCCACCCTGTACCCCTCTGAAGTACAGGACCCTTACCCCTATACCCAAACCCACCCTGTACCCCTCTGAAGTACAGGACCCTTAACCCTATACCACAAAACCCACCCTGTACCCCTCTGAAGTACAGGACCCTTACCCTTACCCAAACCCACCCTGTACCCCTCTGAAGTAAGGACCCTACCCCTATACCCAAACCCACCCTGTACCCCTCTGAAGTACAGGACCCTTACCCCTATACCCAAACCACCCTGTACCCTCTGAAGTACAGGACCCTACCCCTATACCCCAAACCCACCCTGTACCCCTCTGAAGTACAGGACCCTTACCCCTATACCCCTCTGAAGTACAGGACCTTACCCCCTATACCCAAACCCACCCTGTACCCCTCTGAAGTACAGGGACCCTTACCCCTATACCCAAACCCACCCTGTACCCCTCTGAAGTACAGGACCCTCACCCTATACCCCAAACCCACCCTGTACCCTCTGAAGTACAGGACCCTTACCCCTATACCAAACCCACCCTGTACCCCTCTGAAGTACAGGACCCTCACCCCCTTACCCAAACCCACCCTGTACCCCTCTGAAGTACAGGACCCTTACCCTATACCCAACCCACCCTGTACCCCTCTGAAGTACAGGACCTTACCCCTATACCCAAACCCACCCTGTACCCTCTGAAGTACAGGACCCTCACCCCTATACCCAAACCCACCCTGTACCCCTCTGAAGTACAGGACCCTTACCCCTATACCCAAACCCACCCTGTACCCCTCTGAGTACAGGACCCTCACCCTATACCCAAACCCACCCTGTACCCCTCTGAAGTACAGGACCCTCACCCCTATACCCAAACCCACCCTGTACCCTCTGAAGTACAGGACCCTTACCCCTATACCCAAACCCACCCTGTACCCCTCTGAAGTACAGGACCCTTACCCCTATACCCAAACCCACCCTGTACCCCTCTGAAGTACAGGACCCTTACCCCTATACCCAAACCCACCCTGTACCCCTCTGAAGTACAGGACCCTTACCCCTATACCCAAACCCACCCTGTACCCCTCTGAAGTACAGGACCCTTACCCCTATACCCAAACCCACCCTGTACCCCTCTGAAGTACAGGACCCTTACCACTATACCCAACCCACCCTGTACCCCTCTGAAGTACAGGACCCTTACCACTATACCCAAACCCACCCCCTTGGTACTACCCCTCTGAAGTACAGGACCCTTACCACTATAACCCAAACCCACCCTGTACCCCTCTGAAGTACAGGACCCTTACCCCTATACCCAAACCCACCCTGTACCCCTATAAAGTACAGGACCCTTACCCCTATACCCAAAGCCTCTATTCACATTCCCTGTGCCTCTGGAATTCCCGCTCCGTCTGCAACAAACTCACCTCCATCCATGACCTTTTCATCGCTAAATCGCTTAACTTATTTGCAATAACTGAGACCTGGCTTTCCCCTACTGACACTGCCTCACCTGCTGCCCTGCCCTATGGGGGGCTACACCTTACTCACACTCCCAGGCCTGGAAACAGGGCAGGGGGTGGGGTAGGGCTCCTTCTCTCCCCCCTATTCATTTAAAGTCCTTCCACCTCCTCCTTCTCTTTCATTTTCTTCATTTGAGGGTCACTCTATTAAGCTCTTCTCCCCTGTTTCACTTCACATTGCGCCCATATACCGACCTCCTGGACCGACCTCACAATTCTTTGACAACTTTTCTGCCTGGCTTCCTTACTTACTTTCCTCTGACTCCCCATCCATTGTACTAGGTGACTGTAACATACCTGTTAACAACCCTAATGCCCCGGCTGTCTCTAAACTCCTCTCACTAACACCCCCCTTTGGGGTATCTCTGTGTTCTGACTCCCCCTCTCACTCTAATGGAAACTCCCTGGATCTTATATTTACAAAATGTTGTTCTACCTCCAACTTCACTAACTCCCCTTTCCCCCTCTCTGATCACAATCTGCTCACATTTCACCTCTCGCTAACTCCCCCTACACCCCCTGCTGCCCCCCAAACATACACATACCGAGACCTGCAATCCCTAAACACGTCACACCTCTCTTCTACCTATGACTCTCTTCATTCTAACATCCTAATTGTCCTAATCAGGCTACCTCTGTCTACTACAGCACACTCGCCCCTGCCCTCAATGAGCTTGCTCCTGCCAAGACTAAACGTGTGAGGCCCAAACCACTCCAACCCTGGCACACTGCTCATACCCACCCTGGCACCCTGCTCATACCCACCCTGGCACCCTGCTCATACCCACCCTGGCACACTGCTCATACCCACCCTGGCACACTGCTCATACCGACCCTGGCACCCTGCTCATACCCACCCTGGCACCCTGCTCATACCCACCCTGGCACACTGCTCATACCCACCCTGGCACCCTGCTCATACCCACCCTGGCACCCTGCTCATACCCACCCTGGCACACTGCTCATACCCACCCTGGCACCCTGCTCATACCCACCCTGGCACCCTGCTCATACCAAATCCCTCCAAAAACAGTCACGTGCACTTGAGCGCCGCTGGCGCAAATCAAGGTCAGAGTCAGATTTCTGCAGCTACAAATCTGCTCTGCTCTCCTACAACACCACCCTCTGCCAAGCTAAACAAACCTACTTCACTGCACTTATTAACTCCCTCTCTAAAAAACCTGCACAACTCTTCTCTCCCTTTAACTCTCTGCTGTCCCCTCCTCCCCCCCCGTGTGCTTCAGTCACTGCTCAAGCTATTGCTGAGCACTTTAAAAATAAAATTGACACCATCCGAAGTGACATTGCACAACTAAATCCCCATAACCATTCCCCTCCCTCCCTACATGCTCCCCAGTCTCTTCTTGGCTCCTTCTCCCCAGTGACTGAAGTGGAAGTCTCAAAACTGCTGTCTTCCTCCCACCTTACTACCTGCCTGCTTGATCCCATTCCTACAATGCCAACCCCTGTCTTATCAAATCCTTAACTCATCTATTCAATCTCTCGCTCTCTACTGGAATCTTTCCCTCCCAACTGAAACATGCACTGGTAACCCCTATTCTGAAAAAACCCTCCCTAGATCCTTCCAATCCTACTAACCTCCGACCTATCTCTCTGCTCCCATTCATCTCCAAACTGCTTGAGCGCCTAGTATACAACCGACTGGCGCTATTCCTCTCTGACAATAACCTCCTGGATCCCCTACAATCTGGTTTTAGACAACAACACTCCACAGAAACTGCTCTAACCCGACTAACAAATGACCTCCTTTCGGCTAAAGCCAAAAAACACTACTCACTACTAATACTTCTCGATCTCTCTGCTGCTTCTGACACTGTGGATCCCCCTCTTCTCCCCCAGTCTCTCCGCTCTCTTGGCCTTCGTGACACTGCCTTATCCTGGTTTTCATCTTATCTCTCAGATCGATCCTTCAGTGTCTCTTACAATAGTGAATCGTCTTCTCCCCTGCCTCTTTCTGTCAGGGTTCCTCAAGGCTCTGTCCTGGGCCCCTTACTATTTTCTCTCTATACCTCCTCACTTGGCAAATTAATCAGTTCTTTTGGCTTTCAGTACCACCTCTATGCTGGGGATACTCAGATCTATCTTTCCTCTCCTGATCTCAACCCAGAGCTTCTAACTCGCGTCTCTTCCTGCCTGTCCGCTATCTCCACTTGGATGTCCCAACGTTCCCTTAAATTAAACCTCTCTAAAACTGAACTGGTTCTCTTTCCCCCATCCAACGCCCACATTGTTCCCGAGGTATCTATAACGGTTAACAATTCTACCATCACCCCATCTTCCCAGGCCCGGTGCCTTGGGGTTATCCTTGATTCTGCCCTGTCCTTCACCCCTCATATCCAATCACTTATCAAATCATGTCACTTTCACCTAAGAAATATCTCCAAAAACCGATCATTTATCACCCAAGATGCTGCCAAAATTCTTATTCACTCTCTTATAATATCCCGCCTGGACTACTGTAACTCCCTATTAATTGGCCTTCCCCTCCAAAGACTGTCCCCTCTCCAGTCCATAATGAATACTGCTGCCAGGCTCATACACCTCTCCAACCGCTCCTCCTCTGCCGTGCCACTCTGCCAATCCCTGCACTGGCTTCCCCTACCATCCAGGATAAAATTCAAACTATTGACCCTCACATTTAAAGCAGTCCATAACTCTGCCCCACCCTACATCTCTGAACTCATCTCTAGGTACCATCCAACCCACTTGTTACGCTCCTCTACTGACCTGCTCCTCAACTCCTCTCTCATTCCCCCCTCACACGCTCGCATTCAAGACTTTGCAAGGGCTGCCCCCCTTCTCTGGAATTCGCTCCCACAAACTGTCAGACTTTCTCCCAATCTCTCTGCCTTCAAGAAATCTCTAAAAACACATTTATTTAGAGAGGCTTACCCTAATCTAGCTTAGCAATACCCTGTGCCACACCTCTCACAACTCTGGTCATGCCCATTCCCACACCTTGTGTCTCAACCCTTTCTCCTTGTAGAGTGTAAGCTCTTTTGGGCAGGGCTCTCTTCACCTCTTGTATCGGTTATTGATTGCTTTATATGTTACTCCTTGTAGAGTGTAAGCTCTTTTGGGCAGGGCTCCCTTCCCCTCCTGTATCGGTTACTGATTGCTTTATATGTTACTCCTTGTAGAGTGTAAGCTCTTTGGGGCAGGGCTCTCTTCACCTCTTGTATCGGTTATTGATTGCTTTATATGTTACTCTGTATGTCCAATGTATGTAACCCACTTATTGTACATTGCTGCGGAATATGTTGGCGCTTTATAAATAAATGTTAATGTAATGTAATAATGTAATGTTGAGGCTGCCAGGATCATTGAATCAAGTAAAGGTAATAGTACATTTTTAACTTCCATATCTAATCAAGATGTGATTAAGGATTATGAGAAAGAGAGGCGCAAGTTAATTGGACTTGAGTTACATGCAATTACTCTGACTGAATATTATCGGGCAAAACGTATTCCAAGAGGTCTGCGTGTCAGTCTGCGCCCCACTATATTTAATGACAATTTAGAGTTTGCAAAGAAATATGAACAAATAGTGAATAAATGTTCGTTTGACATAATTCTATTGAATATTGAGTACTTACAGAGAGAAGTCATGGAGACAAAACAACGCCTTCAAACGATTGAGTGTGAGTTGAAACAGCAAACTAATACAGAGGTTTATCAGGAACAGCTGAGACATATGGAGGAGAGCCTGTCTAAACATCGTCAGTCCATAGAGGAATGGAAGCGTTTGAAATTCCATAGAGATGAGGCTGATTACAACACTGGACGCATCTACAGGTGGCAGCGCGAGTCAGGCACAACCCGGACACCTAGGGGTCCTAGGCGAGAGGGCCCACAGCAGGACTTGCGCTCCATGCGTTCCACACGTCCCACGTGGTCTCCAGCAGGTACAGAGAGACGCGGAGAGTGGCGGTCCCGCAGCCTGAACCGCAGAGAGAGGGAAAGAGACGCGCATTCAGCAAGGCAACTGTCCCCTGCGAGTAGCAGCTTTGGGGGCTCGACATCAGAGGCTTCCTCATCTTCTTTTTTAGGGGCAGGTCCATCTCGATCCCCACAAGGACAAGGAGGGGTGGTAGGAGACACCGGAGGGCGGAAGGATCGCAGACAGCAGCCACAACGCAGAGCACGGACTTTCAAAAAACGTTGGTAATCAATATTTCATCTCATACCTTTACATCAGAAGAAATGTGTTTATTAAGCAAAGGGCTTTCATTTAGTCCTGTAAGGGGCTGTGATACTTTTCAATTGGACATAGATTTGGAACGGTTTTTTCGTAATTTGAGATTGAAATCCTTTTTTTCACAACCTACTTTTAAGGAATTGGAAAAAGGGGCATGTAATGAAAGTAATTTACAATTAACCCTTAAGAAGGTGGGTTTATGAAATAAAAGTAATTTAATCCCCCCTACATCAGATCCAATTGTAGAGACATATGTTAAATTAGTTAAGTCTGATATAAGGGAACTTAAGTCACGGTTGAAGTTAAAACCCCTTTTGAATACTAGACACAACTTAACCAAAAATGAAAAGAGACATTTGTTGGATATATTATCATACAAACAGGTTATTGTTAAACCTGCAGATAAAGGGGGAGCCCTTGTTATATTGGATAAGGGTTATTATATCAATTAAATTAAAACACAGTTGGCTGATGAAAATGTGTACTGTATGTTATCCAATGACCCTTTAGTAACTATTCAGAACAAAATAAGGGTGACTGTGGGGTCAGCATACAGGGATGGGATCATTGATGGGGAAATGCAGAAATTCTTGATTAAAATTGACCCAATTACACCAGTTTTTTATACTATCCCTAAGATCCATAAGAATTTAAATTACCCACCGGGACGACCAATAGTGGCTAATACTGATTCTGTATTCTCTCCCTTGTCGATTTATTTGGATAAGGTTTTACAACCAATTTTTCACAGTACAAAGTCTTTTTTAAAGGATACTAATCAATTGCTAGAGATTCTAAGCATCTGTAAAGTTACGGATCAAACGCTGCTAGCCAGTTTGGATGTTACTAGTTTGTATACCTCCATAGCACATGTGGCGGGGTTAACAGCAGTTAACAATTGGTTACAGGAGGTTACTGATTATACTGATGGAGAAAAATCTTTTCTTTTGGATTTGCTACAGATTGTGCTTTATGACAGTTATTTTATGTTTGGTGATAACTTTTACAAACAATTGCAGGGAACGGCGATGGCCAATTGTATATGGCAGATTTTGAGAAATCTTCTGTTTATACTAATGCATTATTTCAACAGTTTTGCCCCCTGTACTATCGCTATATTGACGATGTCATTCTGTTCTGGGAGGGACCTCCAGGGACATTGGTTGAGTTTCATCAGTATCTTAATTCTGTAATTCCCACCCTTAAATTTACCTTAATTTATGATACACACACTGTAAATTTCCTTGATGTCATTATTCGGAAAACAGGTTCACACATAGAAACAGATTTGTATCAAAAACATACAGATAGAAACAATCTGTTACATAATACAAGTTTTCACTCAAGGTCCCTGCTTGAGTCTTTGCCTGTTACACAATTTAAAAGAGTTAAGAGGATTGTTTCTAACAGGACACAGTGTGAAAAAAGATTCAGAGATGGGGAAGCTCCAGATTCCTAACAATTCAGGGGTGATTTGTCCCCTGAGTTTGGCATCGGAGCCAAAAAGAAAAAGAAATAAGGAAAAAGCAATTATTTTTAATGAAATACATTAAAGTATATTATGGATATATTACTATGGTATACACATGTGCTGTTTTATATGTTTTTTTACAATATGAAAACTTGATATGTGCAATTTATATATTGAAAATTTGTATATTGAACACTATGGGTTAAATGGAGGGCTGGAGTGATGGTCCCTCCCTTTCCTGTGGGTATATAACACTTGATTGTATTTGTATGACTAGGCTTGATAAAGGGCTGGTTTAAGCCCGAAACGTTGCTGTGTGCACTTGAGTAAAGTCACTTTTTTCTACAACATTTCCAGAGTGCTGATGTTTTTTCATTTTATCCTGAATGGAAAGCTAAAGTTATTGTCTGCCTAAGGCATAGAGGCGGGGCAAGCAATATATGATTGACAACTGTGATTTTTAAATGCCTTTATAATGGGTTTGGATGTGTTAATATAAAAATGAATTTGGGTTTTATGTTTAATTTGAACAGGACTTTTATTATACAGATTTTCATGTCTGGGTGACAGGTCCACTTTAAATATTGGGTATTGGAAAATAAGGTATACCCCAGGCCTGAATGGGTTAACATGTTACAAGTGGGCAACTGACTTGCCATTCACATAGTTACATAGTTACATAGTTACATAGGGTTGAAAAAAGACCAGTGTCCATCAAGTTCAACCCATCCAAGTAAACCCAGCACACCTAACCCACACCTACCAATCTATACACTCACATACATAAACTATAAATACACCCACTAGTACTAACTGTAGGTATTAGTATCACAATAGCCTTGGGTATTCTGATTGATCAAGAACTCATCCAGGCCCCTCTTATAGGCATTAACAGAATCTGCCATTACCCCATCTCTAGGGGCATTCCCCAACCCCCTCACTGCCCTCACCGTGAGGAACCCCCTACCCAACATCCCCCGGCAGGGCATTCCCCAACCCCCTCACTGCCCTCACCGTGAGGAACCCCTTACCCAACATCCCCCGGCAGGGCATTCCCCAACCCCCTCACTGCCCTCACCGTAAGGAACCCCCTACCCAACATCCCCCGGCAGGGCATTCCCCAACCCCCTCACTGCCCTCACCGTGAGGAACCCCCTACCCAACATCCCCCGGCAGGGCATTCCCCAACCCCCTCACTGCCCTCACCGTGAGGAACCCCCTACCCAACATACCCCGGCAGGGCATTCCCCAACCCCCTCACTGCCCTCACCGTGAGGAACCCCCTACCCAACATCCCCCGGCAGGGCATTCCCCAACCCCCTCACTGCCCTCACCGTAAGGAACCCCCTACCCAACATCCCCCGGCAGGGCATTCCCCAACCCCCTCACCGTGAGGAACCCCCTACCCAACATCCCCCGGCAGGGCATTCCCCAACCCCCTCACCGTAAGGAACCCCCTACCCAACATCCCCCGGCAGGGCATTCCCCAACCCCCTCACTGCCCTCACCGTGAGGAACCCCTTACCCAACATCCCCCGGCAGGGCATTCCCCAACCCCCTCACTGCCCTCACCGTAAGGAACCCCCTACCCAACATCCCCCGGCAGGGCATTCCCCAACCCCCTCACTGCTCTCACCGTGAGGAACCCCCTACGCTGCTTCAAATGGAAGCTCCGTTCCTGTAATCTAAAGGGGTGACCTCTGGTGCGCTGATTGTTTTTATGGGAAAAAAGAACCCCCCCATCTGCCTATAATCCCCTCTAATGTACTTGTACAGAGTAATCATGTCCCCTCGCAAGCGCCTCTTTTCCAGAGAAAACACCCCCAACCCTGACAGTCTCACCTCATAGTTTAACCCTTCCATCCCCTTTACCAGTTTAGTTGCAGTCTCTGCACTCTCTCCAGCTCATTAATATCCCTCTTAAGGACTGGAGCCCAAAACTGCCCCCCATACTCACTGCCACTGCCCCCCATACTCACTGTTACTGCCCCCCCCCATACTCACTGTAACTGCCCCCCATACTCACTGTTACTGCCCCCCTTACTCAAGGTGAGGCCTTACCAGGGACCTATAAAGGGGCAAAATTATGTTCTCATCCCTTGAGTCAATGCCCTTTTTTATACAAGACAGCACTTTATTTGCTTTAGTAGCCACAGAATGACACTGCCTGGAATTAGACAACTTGTTATCAACAAAAACCCCTAGATCCTTCTCCATTAAGGAAACCCCCAACACACTCCCATTCAGTAGATAGTTTGCGTTTATATTATTTCTACCAAAGGGCAGAACTTTGCACTTATCAACATTGAACCCCATTTCCCAGTTTGCTGCCCAGTTTTCCGATTTTGTCAAATCGCTCTGCAAAGCGGCACATCCTGCATGGAACTTATAGTTTTGCACAATTTTGTGTCATCAGCAAAAATAGAAACAGTACTGTCTATGCCCCCCCCCAGGTCATTAATAAAGTTAAAAAGCAAAGGCCCAAGGACTGACCCCTGCGGTACCCACTAACCACACCGGTCCAATTAGAAAATGTTCCATTTCCCCCCACTCTGTGTACTCTATCCTTCAGCCAGTTCTCTATCCAATTACAAATATTATGTTCTAGGCCAATATTCCTTAATTTGATCATTAACCCTCTGTGAGGTACTGTATCAAACGCTTTAGCAAAGTCCAAGTAGATCCCATCCACTGCCATTCCAGCATCGAGGTTCCTACTCACCTCCTCATAAAAGGCGACTAAATTAGTCTGGCAAGATCTGTTACCCATAAACCCCTGTGGCACAAACTAATAGTATTGTGAACTGCAATGTATTCAAGTACCCTATCCCTTATTACCCCTTCCAGAAGCTTTCCTACTACTGATGTCAGACTAACAGGCCTATAGTTTTCAGGCTGAGAACGGGATCCCTTTTTAAATAACGGCACCACATTAGCAATCCGCCAGTCTCTCGGCACCATGCCAAACCTCAATGAATCCTCTCATCAACCAACGTACCCCCCCCCGTGATAATAAGGTTCCCACCCCTTCTTGCTTCATTTTTTTTACTATTCACATAATTAAAAAATAATTTTGGATTCTTTTTACCCCTAGCTGCAATATCCCTTTCCATTTCTATTTTAGCTGCCTGATAGCTGTTTTGCTGCTTTATTTGCCCCCCTGTACCTGATGAAAGCCCCAGCTGCCCCAGCTAACTTGAATGCCCTAAAAGCACATTTTTTATTACCAACCTCGACCCTAACTCTTTTATTCAGCCATAAAGGTTTTGCTTTGCGATGCCTCTCCTTGCTTACAAGGGGAATATACTGTTGTGTATACCTACAAAGCAATGTTATAAAGATGTTCCATTTTCCTTCTGTGCCTAACCCCATGAAAAGCCTTTCCCAGCTGCCACATTGCAGAGATGCCCTTATACTGGCACAGTCTGCCCGTCTGAGCGTTTAGTTACTCCCTTATAGAGCTGTCTCTGTAGCATTATCCCAAAGGAGACCATGTTGTGATCACTGTTCCCCAAATGCCCCCCCCCACACAAATGTTAGAGATAAGTTCATTATTATTAGAAATCACCAGGTCCAAAATAGAGTCATTCCTAGTGGGTTCTTGAACCGCCTGAAATAAAAAGTTGCCATTTAGCATAGTTACAAACCTACTAGCTGTTTCTGACTTAGCCCCCCCATTACTCCAGTCAGTGCCGGATAATTAAAGTCCCCCATAATAACAACTTGACCCAGTTTTGAAGCCTCCCCCATGTGCAACAATAGCTGGGCCTCATCCCCCTCATCTATACGGGGTGGTTTATAGCATACACCAATGATCATTTTCTTTGTGACCTTCAGCCCTACTGACATTTCTACCCAAAGAGATTCAACGTTTTCATTGGTAATGTCTTTATTACATGGCTTTAAGTCTGTTTATGTTTATGTATGTGAGTGTATAGATTGGTAGGTGTGGGTTAGGTGTGCTGGGTTTACTTGGATGGGTTGAACTTGATGGACACTGGTCTTTTTTCAACCCTATGTAACTATGTAACTATGTAACTATATGACTTTACGTAAAGACAAACCCCTCCACCCTTTTTAATCTCTCTGTCCCTCCTAAAAAGTGTGTAACCATGTAAAGGTAAACAAAGGTCCAGGGCCGGATGGGATTCATCCCAGGGTATTAAATGAGCTGAGCGCTGTGATTGCCAAACCTCTTCACTTAATTTCCCAGGATTCATTGAGGTCTGGCATGGTGCCGAGAGACTGGCGGATTGCTAATGTGGTGCCGTTATTTAAAAAGGGATCCCGTTCTCAGCCTGAAAACTATAGGCCCGTTAGTCTGACATCAGTAGTAGGAAAACTTTTGGAAGGGGTAATAAGGGATAGGGTACTTGAATACATTGCAGTTCACAATACTATTAGTTTGTGCCACATGGGTTTATGCGTAACAGATCTTGCCAGACTAATTTAGTCGCCTTTTATGAGGAGGTGAGTAGGAACCTTGATGCTGGAATGGCAGTGGATGGGATCTACTTGGACTTTGCTAAAGCGTTTGATACAGTACCTCACAGAAGGTTAATGATCTAATTGAGGAATATTGGCCTAGAACATAATATTTGTAATTGGATAGAGAACTGGCTGAAGGATAGAGTACAAAGAGTGGTTGTAAATGGAACATTTTCTAATTGGACCAGTGTGGTTAGTGGAGTACCGCAGGGGTCAGTCCTTGGGCCTTTGCTTTTTAACTTGTTTATTAATGACCTGGAGGTGGGCATAGACAGTACTGTTTCTATTTTTGCTGATGACACTAAATTGTGCAAAACTATAAGTTCCATGCAGGATGTGCCGCTTTGCTGGGAGATTTGACTGGGAAACTGGGCAGCAAACTGGGAAATGAGGTTCAATGTTGATAAGTGCAAAGTTATGCACTTTGGTAGAAATAATATAAACGCAAACTATCTACTGAATGGGAGTGTGTTGGGGGTTTCCTTAATGGAGAAGGATCTAGGGGTTTTTGTAGATCACAAGTTGTCTAATTCCAGGCAGTGTCATTCTGTGACTACTAAAGCAAATAAAGTGCTGTCTTGTATAAACAGGGCATTGACTCAAGGGATGAAACATAATTTTGCCCCTTTATAGGTCCCTGGTAAGGCCTCACCTTGAGTATGGGGGGCAGTTTTGGGCTCCAGTCCTTAAGAAGGATATTAATGAGCTGGAGAGAGTGCAGAGACGTGCAACTAAACTGGTAAAGGGGATGGAAGATTTAAACTATGAGGTGAGACTGTCGGGGTTGGGGTTGTTTTCTCTGGAAAAGAGGCGCTTGTGAGGGGACATGATTACTCTGTACAAGTACATTAGGGGGGATTATAGGCAGTTGGGGGATGTTCTTTTTTCCCATAAAAACAACGCACCAGAGGTCACCCCTTTAGATTAGAGGAATGGAGTTTCCATTTGAAGCAGCGTAGGTGGTTTTTCACGGTGAGGGCAGTGAGGTTATGGAATGCCCTTCCTAGTGATGTGGTAATGGCAGATTCTGTTAATGCCTATAAGAGGGGCCTGGATGAGTTCTTGATCAATCAGAATATCCAAGGCTATTGTGATACTAATACCTACAGTTAGTACTAGTGGGTGTATATATAGTTTATGTATGTGAGTGTATAGATTGGTAGGTGTGGGTTAGGTGTGCTGGGTTTACTTGGATGGGTTGAACTTGATGGACACTGGTCTTTTTTCAACCCTATGTAACTATGTAACTATGTAACTATATAACTTTACGTAAAGACAAACCCCTCCACCCTTTTTAATCTCTCTGTCCCTCCTAAAAAGTGTGTAACCAATTAAATTCACAGCCCAGTCGCATTTATCATCCCACCAGGTCTCAGTGATACCAATTAAATCATAATATTCAATACATGCAATAGCCTGCAGCTCCCCTAATTTACCCGACAAGCTACGCGCATTACCCAGCATGCAGCGGAGATTATTACTTCTCCCTCTGATGGTTACATTAGCTAAGGGAGAGTTAGAGCTAAGGCAAATATTAGTCTGTTTCCCTTGTAACAATGGAAGCTCCTTATCTGATAAACTATATGCCCCCCTCACTCCTCCCCCACAACCCTTTGCTAGCCCCCCTGCCCCATCTACACTAGCTTTCCCATAAAACTCTAGCTCACCCCCCCATTGTCTAGTTTAAACACTCCTCCAGCCCCATAACCATTCTCTCCCCTAGCACAGTGGACCCCCTTCCATTGAGGTGCAATCCGTCAGGGCTGTATAGATTGTACCCCAAGGAAAAGTCAGCCCAGTGCTCTAGGAACCCAAACCCTTCCTTCCTACACCAAGACTTTAGCCAGGCATTTAGCTCCCTAAGCTCCCGCTGTCTCCCTAAACTTGCACGTGGCACTGGCAAAATTTCCAAAAATGACATTGGAGGGACCTTTCCTTAATCTTAGAGCCTAGATCCCTGAACTCACTCTTTAATGTCCCCACACACTCTCCCTCACATACCCCATTGTACATTAAGTCTGAATGTGATTTATAGGAAACATATGGTCTCAGGGGTAATACAGTGGGTAGGGATTCTCCAACAGGGATATATATCAGCAACAAAAGGCTGGTCTCACACTTATACACTTACACACACCCTTACACACTCTCTAACTTACACACACACACACACAGCCCTGACACACACACACACACACACAGCCCTGACACACACACACACACACACACACACACACACACAGCCTGACACACACACACACACACACAGCCCTGACACACACACACACACAGCCCTGACACCACACACACACACACACACACACAGCCCTGACACACACACACACAGGCCTGACAGACACACACATACACACACAGCCCTGACACACACACACACACAGGCCTGACAGACACACACACACACACACACAGCCCTGACACACACACACACACAGGCCTGACACACACACACACACACACACACACACACAGCCCTGACACACACACACACACAGGCCTGACACACACACACACACAGCCGACCACACACACAGCCCTGACACACACACACACACAGGCCTGACACACACACACACACACAGCCCTGACACACACACACACACACAGGCCTGACACACACACACACACACACACACACACACACACACAGCCCTGACACACACACACACACACACACACAGGCCTGACACACACACACACACACACACAGCCCTGACACACACACACACACACACACAGGCCTGACAGACACACACACACACACACACACACACACAGCCCTGACACACACACACACACACACACACACAGCCCTGACACACACACACACAGCCCTGACACACACACACACACAGCCCTGACACACACACACAGCCCTGACACACACACACACACACACAGGCCTGACACACACACACACACACACACAGGCCTGACACACACACACACACACACAGCCCTGACACACACACACACACACACACAGCCCTGACACACACACACACACACACAGGCCTGACAGACACACACACACATTTTTAATACTTTAAATGAATACATACATATACCAGGATTAGGGTTCTGAGGGGTCCCCCAAATGCCCATAGAGGCCCAGATAGTCGTTGGGTTAAAACTGGGCAAAGTGCCTGACTAAATCCATGTGCAGGTTAATGCCGTTGGGGCAGTGAGTGGTGGGAATATAAGTCTGTGTCAGTGCTGTATAAATACAGAGGATTAATAGTAACGTTACTGCACCAATCTCTGCCCCCCCCCCCCAGTGCTGGGGTAAATACTGTATCACTTACCTGTCTGGGGCAGGAGGAAAAGGCAGAGAAATCCCTGGATCCTGAGGAACCGGAGCAGAACAGCGGCGCCTCCTGGGTCTCCCATGTCTCCTTCTGTCCCACTTACCCCTCAGTCTCCTACCCCTTCATATCTGCTGCCCCTCAGCTTATTCCTGTCTCTCCTTAGCCCCCCGCTGGGGTAAATTCAGCCCCTTCCTGGGGCACAGACGGGGGAAGATATCACTCCTAGAAATCCGATCTCCAAATGGATCACAATGACTGAAACTTTCACTTTCCCTTTCTATAAAATAACACAGAGAGCACCCACGGCTGCTGCAGCTGCACCCATTATCCTCAGTGCCCAGGGGGGGGGGGGGAGGGAGAGCATACCTCCCAACATTTGAAAAATGAAAAGAGGGACAAAAAGATTTGGTGCGCACAGCGCGGCAATTTTGACCACGCCCACTTTTGTGGCCACGCCCCAATTACCACACCCCATCCATTTTTTTTTTCAAAAAATTCTCCTTTTATATAGTAGAAATGGCAGGATCAGATGCAAATGTGCTATACCCTCATACTGTACTACCTAAGGAAAACAATACAGCAACTCCTACATATAAAATACAAATAGAGAGAGGCAGTCAGTTATTAGTGAGTTATAACTATCTACCAGTTTGCCCCCCCATACACAGTGCCCCCAATAGCCTAAAAGACAGTACTACCCATACACAGTGCCCCCCATAGAAAGTGCCCCCCATACACAGTGCCCCCAATTGAGACAGTGCCCCCCATACACAGTGCCCCCAATTGAGACAGTCCCACCCCATACACAGTGCCCCCAATTGAGACAGTCCCCCCCAAAACAGTGCCCCCAATTGAGACAGTCCCCCCCAAAACAGTGCCCCCAACTAAGACAGTCCCCCCAAAAACAGTGCCCCCAATTGAGACAGTCCCCCCATACACAGTGCCCCCAATAGAGACAGCCCCCCCATACACAGCGCCCCCAATAGAGACAGCCCCCCCATACACAGTGCCTTATAACCTTATAAAAGGACCTGGGACCGCCAGAGAAGGAGCCGCATTCACAGAGGAGCCACTGGGGAGGAAGGAGCGCCAACGCATCGCGCTGTCCCGGGTAAGTCAATGAATGTTCCGCATTTCTGTAATTTATTACGGAAATGCGGGACATTCATGGAACTTTCTGGGACAGCGGGATGCGCTCTAAAATCCGGGACTGTCCCGCAGAATGCGGGTATGGGAGAGTGGGGTAAGTGGGGCAAATAACTGCCTTTATGTTTCCCCTAAACAGCCTGATGGCCCTGGGCTCAGAGATACCCCGGGGGGGGGGTACTATAATGCAGACTGCACTGCTGCCATGTCCTTTATTGCCCCTTAGTGCCCCCCCCCCAGTGCCCCTGCATCAGATCAAGCTGGGACCCACACAGTACAGAGAGAGCACAGCTATAGGGCTACTGAGCCCAACACATTAAGGGTTAACACCCTACTTTCAGGGAAAACAAGGGGTTAAATCTGCAGTTTTTTACCCTCTGATCTTTTGGTTGTATGCAACTTGCCCCCCCCCCCTTTCTGTTAATATTAACCCCTGCCATCCTGGGCTCAGGTCCTGTTACGACTCCTGCTGAGGCCTATGGGGGATAAATATATACACAGAAATGCCCCCCCCCCTGCCAAAGCTAATAATGCTGATGCCCCTTCTCTTGGCACGAGGGGATCTGTTCCTTTGGGTCAGACAAACAGAAGGAACCATGGGACAAGGATCAGTTGAGCCCCCTCTGCCAATTCTTCCCTCACACCCCATTGTTCTAGTGCTGGCTGCCCACAGCCCCCCCCCCTTCTGTTAAAGGGCCACTACACCTTTATTTCTTCCCATCTTTACCTGATTACAGCCCCATGATTCTGTGCCCCCCCACATTGGACACATTCAGGTGCTTCATTCCCCTCCCCACTTTTTTACCCCCCCAGTTCTGCCTATTGCTCTGTCTCCCCTGTGGTTACAGCTGGCAGTTGACCTATAGCAGAAAGATAGGGTGGGGCACTTTGTCTCAGCTCCACCTACTGGTCCCCCCTAACAGTTATACCGTCCCCCAGTATATTGAACAGGGCACATACAGACCCTCCTGCTGCTCCTTCTCCCCCCCCATTTGGTTCCTCAGACTCAAGCAGGGGCCACTCATTGCCTGCAGTGTTTACTGGTGGGGCCCCCGGACATTGTGTAACCATAATTTTGGGGGCCCTTTTATGTGGGACCTTCTCTTATATCTATTGACAAGGAGAGAAGCAGCCGGGGGGCTATGAACTGTATCTTTATACAAGATGTTGTGTCTGTCCCCCTGTAATTCACCTCGGGGGGCACCCTAAGAAAATGTCAGGCAAATTCTGCAGAACCCCAGCTACAGGGAATGGTGGCACAGAGAGGTATCTGTACTGTACCCAGTACCAGTCATTGGGCCGAACCAACGGTGAGAGACACAGCCGGGGTATCGGGTCCCTATTACAAAGGCAGAGGGGGGAATGGGATGAGCTGGGATTAAAGGGCAGTCGCAACTGAGCCGTGGGCTTTACTGGGGCAAGTAGGGGGGGCTGGGGGGCACACTGGTAGGGGGGGCCGGGGGGCACACAGGTAGGGGGGGCTGGGGGGCACACTGGTAGGGGGGGCTGGGGGGCACGCTGGTAGGGGGGGCTGGGGGGCACACTGGTAGGGGGGGCTGGGGGGCACACTGGTAGGGGGGCTGGGGGGCACACAGGTAGGGGGGGCTGGGGGGCACACTGGTAGGGGGGGCTGGGGGGCACGCTGGTAGGTTCTGCTTATGGAACTAAAAAAATGGGACCTAAAGTTCTGCAGATTGGGCAACTGGGCCTTAGGGGGGTGTATTATCAATAAGACTGTTGGGGCACTGGCAGGATAAAGGGGGGTGCATAGTGTTTCTGGGGTGCAGGCACTGCCACAAAGCCTCACCCTGGGTTGGGGCCACACAGAACCCAATTTAACAGCATCATTTTCTCCTGTGTGTGACTGTTCCCTCCCATGTACAGAGCGTGAGTGCACTGTGGCTCCGACTCATGAACAGAAGTACCGATACCCAATCACTGACTTATCTAATTGTTTGTGCAGCTTATTTACTCGGTGTCAGGAGTCGTATAAACTCAGTAGCAGGAGTCGCAGCTTTGCACCCTCCTTATCCTTAGCCTACTGGCTCCATGTTACAAAGGCTGTTGGGGAGACAAGGAAGGTGATGGGAAGTCAGACTGAGGGCATTTACCCCCACGTTTGCACTGAATGGCACAAACTGACAGGGAACCCCCCCACGTTGGCACTGAATGGCACAAACTGACAGGGAACCCCCCACGTTGGCACTGAATGGCACAAACTGACAGGGAACCCCCCACATTGGCACTGAATGGCACAAACTGACAGGGAACCCCCTGCGCCCCACGTAGGATTCACTCTCAGCCCGAGATACGGCGCCGTGTGGTTCTGGAACTGGCAGCCCTGGGGCACGGGGCAGAACTAGGGCAGAACCCACCGTAACTAGGGAGGAGCAAACTTTGTGGGGAAATATATGCAAAATGTTGGCAGGGATTCTGTTTCACCAGGAAAAATAAACATTATTTTATTGGACTGGAAAAAATTAATTTTGAAAGTTATTTTCCCACCAGCAAATGGGTCACTGTGAAAACTACCCAGTTATCTAACAAAGATGGCGGCCCCCTCTGGAAAACTTTGAAAGCATAAATCATTACTGTAATTAGGCTTCTCAGCCTCTGGGCTTGTGCAGTAAGTTCAGAATGTTTATGTTTATGTTCAGTATACAGAATACAGCATTTCTACTGATTTTCAATTTTAGACTTTAGTTCCCCTTTAAGCAAATAAAATGCACTGTTACTTTTGCCCTTTGAAAGTCATTGCCTGGTATTGCTCAGTACATCCCCCTCCCAACCTGACCATGGGAACATCTCTATTCATTCCAAACCAATGGGAACATCTCTATTCATTCCAAACCAATGGGAACATCTCTATTCATTCCAAACCAATGGGAACATCTCTATTCATTCCAAACCAATGGGAACATCTCTATTCATTCCAAACCAATGGGAACATCTCTATTCATTCCAAACCAATGGGAACATCTTCATGTTGAATTAACCGATCAGTGTTCTGATCCATCCGTATTGAACATTTTACCCGTTTCCCTAAGTATCACATTTCTAATTTTGAGTGTCAGCTCTTCCCCAGGGCCTGGCCCGTTGCCTTCTCCTGTTCATTCTGGTCTATGGCTGGAGTTGTACATGGATGGAATTTTCTTTTTCTCTCCATCAGCATTTCATTACATTCCCACATTTTGGTGCCCATCAGTTTCCCCCAATACAGGGAACTTTAGGGATACATTTTCCTCCTTGATGCAGTCTCAGATTTAGATTCCTCCATGTTTTTGCTTCCCAGTAGACCTTTTGTTGGTTATGAGCTCTTTTCCTCCAGAAACACAAAACAAAACAGAACATCTAAGCAATAGTGGCACATTTTCAGTTTCTCACTAGGATAGTCCTGTGATATCTGAATGATAAAAATAACCAAACACACCAAGCTCTATGGGCAGCACATACAGTATATTCATGTCTACAAGGAAAAGGCTTTGTTGGAGCATCAACAAAGGAGATTTGATCCCCACAGGCTGAGAGGAGGTAACAGGTATGTACAGGTGAGTGGATGAGCCCCACCCTTACTGAGCTTTGCTAATTCCTTTTTGGCACACTGGGGTTTGTGCTGTCATTCAGATGGACTTCCCAAGGATGCTTCAATTAATGGCAAGAACTAGTAGTCTTGTGGTAAAGCAGAGAGGATTGTAGCAATAAGACATGGAAAACAGAACATAGATGGCTAAGCTGGGGCAGATGGGACACCAGCAAAATGACTGTAATAGAAGGTGGGCTTAACTAGGAGAGAAAATTTAAATTATGATGTAAAATAAATTGTTTGACCCCTCTGATCTCTTTCTCTCTCTCTGTCTCTCTCTCTCTCTCTCTATATATATATATATATATGTAGGGGACCAGAGAACCCTGCCCCCTGTTTCTCAGTCTGTGATCTCATCCAGCTTAGCTACAGCCTGGGGAAGGACCTGATTGGCTGGATGCCCCAGTGCACGTCTGGGAGAGGTTTGCTTAAGGTTTGTAGCCAAAAATCTAGGGGCGGGCCCAGCAATTTATAAAGGGAGCCCCTGCTGTTGTTTGCCAGTGTTGAAAAAGAGATCCATAGGGAGCAGCCAGTACAAAGTGTTGTGAGTTCAGCCTGCAAAGAGAGGCTGCTGGGCTGCCAGAGAGTACAAGTCCTCTGTGGAATCTCTGTGTGTGTCCCCTGGTGAGAACAGGTATTGCCTGCTACGTGGGAGCAGCCACCTTTCCAAAGGGGAAGGTACACTGGGACAGGTAGCGCTACCTGGGGGGAATTAAGAGCTCTTGGGGAAGGGACTGAACTGATAAAAAGGGTTGTGTTCTATCCGGATCCAAGTTGGGACTGGGCATCTATAGAGACTGTCTGTGCCAGGAGTGGATAGACTGCACAGGTTCCTCAGAGCCAGATAATCAGTTATCCATAAAGTTGTTTTACTTCCATTTTCAACAGGTATATAAAGTTCATATTGCTGCAAAACTACCCAACATCCCCCGGCAGGGCATTCCCCAACCCCCTCACTGCCCTCACCGTGAGGAACCCCTACCCAACATCCCCCGGCAAGACATTACCCAACCCCCTCACTGCCCTCACCGTGAGGAACCCCCTAACCAACATCCCCCGGCAGGGCACTCCCCAACCCCCTCACTGCCCTCACCGTGAGGAACCCCCTACCCAACATCCCCCGGCAGGGCATTCCCCAACCCCCTCACTGCCCTCACCGTGAGGAACCCCCTACCCAAAATCCCCTGGCAGGGCATTCCCCAACCCCCTCACTGCCCTCACTGTGAGGAACTCCCTACCCAACATCCCCCGGCAGGGCATTCCCCAACCCCCTCACTGCCCTCCCCGTGAGGAACCCCCTACCCAACATCCCCTAGCAGGGCATTCCCCAACCCCCTCACTGCCCTCACCGTGAGGAACCCCCTACCCAACATCCCCCGGCAAGGCATTCCCCAACCCCCTCACTGCCCTCACCGTGAGGAACCCCCTACCCAACACCCCCCGGCAGGGCATTCCCCAACCCCCTCACTGCCCTCACCGTGAGGAACCCCTACCCAACATCCCCCGGCAGGGCATTCCCCAACCCCCTCACTGCCCTCACCGTGAGGAACCCCCTACCCAACATCCCCCGGCAGGGCATTCCCCAACCCCCTCACTGCCCTCACCGTGAGGAACCCCCTACCCAACATCCCCCGGCAGGGCATTCCCCAACCCCCTCACTGCCCTCACTGTGAGGAACCCCCTACCCAACATCCCCCGGCAGGGCATTCCCCAACCCCCTCACTGCCCTCACCGTGAGGAACCCCCTACCCAACACCCCCCGGCAGGGCATTCCCCAACCCCCTCACTGCCCTCACCGTGAGGAACCCCTACCCAACATCCCCCGGCAAGGCATTCCCCAACCCCCTCACTGCCCTCACCGTGAGGAACCCCCTAACCAACATCCCCGGCAGGGCATTCCCCAACCCCCTCACTGCCCTCACCGTGAGGAACCCCCTACCCAACATCCCCCCAGCAGGGCATTCCCCAACCCCCTCACTGCCCTCACCGTGAGGAACCCCCTACCCAACATCCTCCGGCAGGGCATTCCCCAACCCCCTCACTGCCCTCACCGTGAGGAACCCCCTACCCAACACCCCCCTGTCACAACCTCAGGGCCGTGAGTTCCCAGACATAGGGCAGGACCCAAAGAGCAAACAGTTGGTATCACAGGATGAGGCGTTTATTGGAGAAATGGCAAGTAGCCATCAGCAGGTTCCCATAAGCCAGTAGGTGGTAGCCAGCCTGCACTCTTGTTCCTTAGGGAGTAGGGAAATACACACAGTTGGGGGGAATCTTCTTGCCGCAGCTAAGGTAGATTCCAGGGGAACACAGGGGAGGGGGTCCTGCCGTAGCTAAGGTTACACCCCAGACAAAAGGCTCCTTGGAACTCTTGGCAGCCACCTTTGTAGCCAGAAAGGGAGCAGCCCCTGTCGTAAAACCAAAACAGGATTTGACTCCTTCTGCCAACCCAAAGGCAGCTTCCAGAGGGGCCAATCATAGCTAATCCCACTGGGCCTATGGGAAGCCACCTAGTGAGCATGCCCAGTTTAGTCTTTTGCATTTACTAGACAGAGCACTGCTCTCACAAGGGGTAACTATGTGTATTGTGTCACTATGGGGTCTGGCTCTGTGTGCCCTCACAATAGGGGCAATTACATGGGGAGGGCCAGACAGAGCCGGCTGGCTACACACAATACACACCTAGATGAGATTAACCTACACAATGCATCTGCTACAACAGGTAGGAGGGGGGCAGGGGGTACATTTCAGCATAAACAGAAATATCTAATAGTTTCATCCAACTTATACAGTTTGTTATGTCACATTTCTCCCCCTTCCCAAATAGTGAGCCTGCTGGGGGCCTACACAGGTTCCCAGCAGCCTCACTAGCCAATTCCCATAAAGCAAAAGTCTTTAGTTCCTTGGGGGGGGGCATATTGACAAAACAGGAATAACAAGATGGGGTGTAAACAGAACCCACAGGATCTAAGAGGGATATTTCAGGGCGGACATCATTAACCCTCTCTCCTCCATATGGGCGACCCTGTAATGTCACAGTTCTGGCCTCCAGGACAATAAAGGGGCCTTCCAGGGAGAAGGGAACAATCCCAGGTGGTACAGTCTGTATTCCCCCCCCAAGCAGTCAGGCCAAGGTGACTCATCTTCAAGTGACCCCAATGACCAGTGGACCCCAAAGAGTATTAGACAAATGTTTATCCCCCTGTCTTTTCTTTAATTCTAAGTTCCACCCAACCTCTCTCAAGGCCCCGGTCCCTGTAACATTACACAATAGGGGACCCCTCCATCTGGGAGATATTGTAGGGACAGCACAGGGACTCACCAGTGTTTTATTTCTCTGTGGGGTAATTCTCTGGCCTTGTTGTCTGCCAGAGGGGGTTTCCGGAACAACTGCCCTGGTTACACGTTGTGCTTTTGGGGTGCCCCTTACTCCATTCCCAGAACTGACTGCTCTGATAGACATTGGGGAATCCTGAGCAATGCTTTCCTCTTGGTCCTGTTCCTCTCCAGCCAGCAACAACTCAGGTAGTGGGGAATCCTCATCTCTTCCCTCCTTGGAGCTTTTTCCAAACTGAGCAGCTCCGGGCTCCACACAATTAGGGATTTCACTTGGGGAGGCCTCAGCCTCTGCCAAGCCTTTAAAGTGGCAGCACCCACTCTCCGGTTCTGCCTCTCCTGCCACTAACTGCCCTACTCCATATGCCAGACCCTCATCCCCAGATAGTCCCAGTGACTCACATCTCAGCCAGAACAGGGTCCTCTCTCTGGGATCAGTAGGGATCTCTGGAGTCCAGGAGTAATCCATGCAAGCGAAGAGATCCAATGGGTCAGCGTAGAATCCAGGTGGGGTGCTCATGGTGCCTTTTGGGTCCTGGGATCCTATGCCACTGCTTGCCACCAAATTATGTCACAACCTCAGGGCCGTGAGTTCCCAGACATAGGGCAGGACCCAAAGAGCAAACAGTTGGTATCACAGGATGAGGCGTTTATTGGAGAAATGGCAAGTAGCCATCAGCAGGTTCCCATAAGCCAGTAGGTGGTAGCCAGCCTGCACTCTTGTTCCTTAGGGAGTAGGGAAATACACACAGTTGGGGGGAATCTTCTTGCCGCAGCTAAGGTAGATTCCAGGGGAACACAGGGGAGGGGGTCCTGCCGTAGCTAAGGTTACACCCCAGACAAAAGGCTCCTTGGAACTCTTGGCAGCCACCTTTGTAGCCAGAAAGGGAGCAGCCCCTGTCGTAAAACCAAAACAGGATTTGACTCCTTCTGCCAACCCAAAGGCAGCTTCCAGAGGGGCCAATCATAGCTAATCCCACTGGGCCTATGGGAAGCCACCTAGTGAGCATGCCCAGTTTAGTCTTTTGCATTTACTAGACAGAGCACTGCTCTCACAAGGGGTAACTATGTGTATTGTGTCACTATGGGGTCTGGCTCTGTGTGCCCTCACAATAGGGGCAATTACATGGGGAGGGCCAGACAGAGCCGGCTGGCTACACACAATACACACCTAGATGAGATTAACCTACACAATGCATCTGCTACAACAGGTAGGAGGGGGGCAGGGGGTACATTTCAGCATAAACAGAAATATATAATAGTTTCATCCAACTTATACAGTTTGTTATGTCACACCCCCGGCAGGGCATTCCCCAACCCCCTCACTGCCCTCACCGTGAGGAACCCCCTACCCAACATCCCCCGGCAGGGCATTCCCCAACCCCCTCACTGCCCTCACTGTGAAGAACCCCCTACCCAACACCCCCCGGCAGGGCATTCCCCAACCCCCTCACTGCCCTCACCGTGAGGAACCCCCTACCCAACATCCCCCGGCAGGGCATTCCCCAACCCCCTCACTGCCCTCACCGTGAGGAACCCCCCACCCAACATCCCCCGGCAGGGCATTCCCCAACCCCCTCACTGCCCTCACCGTGAGGAACCCCCTACCCAACATCCCCCGGCAGGGCATTCCCCAACCTCACTGCCCTCACCGTGAGGAACCCACTACCCAACACCCCCCGGCAGGGCATTCCCCAACCCCCTCACTGCCCTCACCGTGAGGAACCCCCTAACCAACATCCCCCGGCAGGGCATTCCCCAACCCCCTCACTGCCCTCACCGTGAGGAACCCCCTACCCAACATCCCCCGGCAGGGCATTCCCCAACCCCCTCACTGCCCCCACCGTGAGGAACCCCCTACCCAACATCCCCCGGCAGGGCATTCCCCAACCCCCTCACTGCCCTCACCGTGAGGAACCCCCTACCCAACATCCCCCGGCAGGGCATTCCCCAACCCCCTCACTGCCCTCACCGTGAGGAACCCCCTACCCAACATACCCCGGCAGGGCATTCCCCAACCCCCTCACTGCCCTCACCGTGAGGAACCCCCCACCCAACATCCCCCGGCAGGGCATTCCCCAACCCCCTCACTGCCCTCACCGTGAGGAACCCCCTACCCAACATCCCCCGGCAGGGCATTCCCCAACCTCACTGCCCTCACCGTGAGGAACCCCCTACCCAACATCCCCCGGCAGGGCATTCCCCAACCCCCTCACTGCCCTCACCGTGAGGAACCCCCTACCCAACATCCCCCGGCAGGGCATTCCCCAACCCCCTCACTGCCCTCACCGTGAGGAACCCCCTACCCAACATCCCCCGGCAGGGCATTCCCCAACCCCCTCACTGCCCTCACCGTGAGGAACCCCCTACGCTGCTTCAAATGGAAGCTCCTTTCCTCTAATCTAAAGGGGGGGCCTCTGGTGCGCTGATTGTTTTTATGGGAAAAAAGAACATCCCCCAACTGCCTATAATCCCCCCTAATGTACTTGTACAGAGTAATCATGTCCCCTCGCAAGCGCCTCTTTTCCAGAGAAAACAACCCCAACCCTGACAGTCTCACCTCATAGTTTAACCCTTCCATCCCCTTTACCAGTTTAGTTGCAGTCTCTGCACTCTCTCCAGCTCATTAATATCCTTCTTAAACGACACTAAAGCCTAAAAAAGAATATGGGTAGAAATGTTTAGCTGTATTTTTTGAGCCCTTTTACCAGCCCAAAGTCACCAAAGCTCTAAAGAAACAAAGCCCCATTTTTTTTATTGAAAAATATACTTTATTATATATATATAATATAAATATACAAAAAACAAACATTTTCCTTTGCATTCATTCATTACGTTTGCATAATACTTTCATAATAAAGCAATGGAGGTATGGGGGGAGTGGGAGATGGGAAAGGGATGTGGAATTGACTTGCCCAAAGCTTTTTTTTCCACTTAAACTCAGACAACAAGGGAGGGAGGGGGAGAAGGAGAGGGGATTTAGTTCTCTTCTTCCTCAAGGCTGTGCCGGATGTTACAGTCCCGGAGCAGAATGTGGATCAGTCTTGGATTGTCATCCTCTCCCTCCTCAGAATGAGGCAGTTCCTGGGGTACCACAAAACGTCCTTAAAACAGTTCATAAGGCGCCAGGCTTCCAGAATTGCCCCTTCCGTGTGAGTACCCTGAAACAGCCCATAAAGCACCACATGGTGCGTAAGTTCCTGGGCACACAGTCCTTGAGTCCATGTTCCAGGGCACCAAGCAGGACCTGAGCAAATTGGCAATCCTAAAAAGTGTGCAAAGGTGTTTCCTCATAAATGATGCACCGGGGGCAATGGCGGTACCTGCACAGGTTACGGGGATGCATGAAGGTTCTGAGGGGCAACCCCCCCGGATAGCCATCCACGACATGTCCTTGTGATTGTTGGACCCAAAACTTCATTATAGATGCAAGAGAAGTGACCAATGAGAATGCTGATTCCCTGTGTCAGGCCCCTTGCTGGTACCTTACATATAGAGATAATGATGGCATTTTCCCGTCATTATATGGCACAGGAATCAGACATGGGGATAAAGGGACAGACTTGTTCAGTGCTGGGAAACTGTGCTTATTGCTCCCAACTCCAATTGCAGGAACAGAGAACAGGGAGCCGGATTTACTCACATCAGCTGGGATTCTCATTGGGGGATTCTTTTGCATATTAAAGCAGCCACTGGCTGTGGGGATTGGGGGAAAAGTTTTGTAAAACTTCTATAACAAAACTATGGGGGCAGTGGGACAGCATCATGGCTGGGTTTACAGCCCCTTTAACTATTCATCTATAGAGTTTGGAATTGTCCATAGATTTGCATTGTAATAAATGTTATTTTCTTTTTTCTCAGTCACAGATCCTGTAATTAGGCTCAGAGCTTAGATGGGGCAAAGCCAGAGTCTGGGAAGGGTTAATGTACAGAGAACATTCATTGGCCCCAACTCAGACCCCATAGAGACATTTACCTACCTCTTCAATTCCCTGTGTCTGAACAACATCTTCCCTTTAGTTTCAGAACCACAAAACCCAAGCAAAGAGCGGCCACAAGGGAAATAATAATAATAATTCCAACTACTATTCGTTTAGTGAGACTCCATTCAGCATCTGCAACGAAAAGAGCCACAATCAAACAGCTGCAGTTCCATTAGTTCCATTATTTCCATTGAATAATATAATATTGGGAGTGGCAGAGGGATATAGGAAAAGGTTTATGTTGCCTTTAATTTTTCCCTAGTGGGAACAAGAAGGTTGTTGTTAAAGAGGGAACTTTGGGGTTCAGGAAGTTGGGGTGTTTTGGGGGGAACAGCTTGTTATCATTCCATTCTGCTGGTTCCGACTCTATAGTGGATTTGCCAGGGGGAATATGTTGCAGTTGAATTGGGGGGCTCAACCCTCTGTCACCATACCTGTAGGGGTATCAGGTGCAAATTACTGGAACAACCCCCCCACCTTACATGGGGGGATTGAAAAATCCAGTAGCACACTGATGTAGCAAGCCGTGTAACAAAGTCTTTTATTTGCCCAAGTACATACAAAACAGGAGCAATGTTTCGGGCCCCTTGGAGAAAGGGACCGGAGGGGCCTGAAATGTTGCAGAAGTTACAGAAAGTCTGCAGGTTCCAGGCAGCAAAAATCATCACAATTTGTGTTTCCCATAATCCTTTGGTTCCCTGACATTCTAGGCAGCACACAAACAGTGCATAATATGGCAGCTCAGGGTGTCCCTGTATTTCCTCCAGTTGATAAATACTCCCCTAAAAACCCCACACAAGGGAAAAAAGAGCTGGGAAATACTGATAAATATGCCCAAATGTGCCAGGTAGTAACATGGGGCTAATATGGTCCTAATATGGTCCTAATATGGTCCTAATATGGTCCTAATATGGTCCTGATATGGTCCTGATGTGGGCCTGATATGGGGATAACATAGAGCTAATCTGGGCCTAATATGGGGATAATATGGGCCCAACATGGGGCTAACATGGTGCTTATATGGGCCTAATCTGGGGCTAACATGAAGCTAATATGGGCCTAATATGGGTCTAATCTGGGGCTAATATGGGCCCAACATAGAGCTAACATGAGGCTAATATGGGCCTCGTATGGGTCTAATCTGGGGCTAATATGGGCCTAATCTGGGGCTAATATGGGGTTAATATGGGGCTAACATGGGGCTAGTATGGGCCTAGCATGGTGCTAATATGGGGCTAGTATGGGCCTAATATGGGGCTAGTATGGGGCTAGTGTGGGCCTAGTGTGGGCCTAGTGTGGGCCTAGTGTGGGGCTAATGTGGGCCTAGTGTGGGCCTAGTATGGTCCTAGTGTGGGCCTAGTGTGGGCCTAGTGTGGGCCTAGTGTGGGCCTAGTGTGGGCCTAGTGTGGGCCTAGTGTGGGCCTAGTGTGGGCCTAGTGTGGGCCTAGTGTGGGCCTAGTGTGGGCCTAGTGTGGGGCTAATGTGGGCCTAATATGGGGATAACATGGGGCTAACATGGGGCTAATATGGGGCTAACATGGGCCTAGTATGGGGCTAATATGGGCATTTGGTGGAAAATTTTTGAAACGTTGTCTGAACAGACACAAAGGATTCTGGTATCTCTCAGAGCTCAGGTTCTCCCAGGTAATTAGCTCCATGTAACAGCGCCATTAGTGGAACCAGATAATCACATGTTCTTACCTGTCAGTTCTACCTTCAGTGACTGCACAAGAGGTTCCGTCAGGGCCCGATGTTCCACCACACAAGAGATCTCCATCCCCTGACTCTCAGCTGTTGGGAGGAACCGGTAGGGCAACTCCAGAGCAGAACTGTTAATTCTCTTTATCTCTGAGGGTTCCACCCGAGATCCATTCAGGAACCAACTCACAGCAATGTCTTCTGGGTAATACCCCCACACTCGGCACATCAGGGTCTGCTCCTCATTCACATAAAATGGCCCGTGGCTGATATTCATCATGGGGGCGGCTGGAAGGGAAAACCATATTACAACTGTGTCCCATTATGGAGACTCTCCTGATTGGCAGGATTTGTACCCACAGAGGTCCCTCACTGACACTTCTATAGGGTGAGACTGCTATTGCCCCCTATCAGCCTCTATCAGTGCAGCCAGCTCACGGGGCAGCTCGCTGGGGTACATAGGGGCTCAGTACTTAACCCCAACCCTTGAGCAAACACAATAAGGGCAATTGCCAGGGTCTGGATAAAATGCTGCATTGTGGGTAGAACATGTGGCAGTTAGTGCCTGAGTTTTGCTACATAATGAATGTACCATGTGAGTGAATGAGTCTTCTAGCCTTGTCCTGTATATATTCTTTGGGGGGCAGGGGGAACCATGGCCCAATGGGATCCTTCAGATTCCTGAATCAATGCCTGTATGACAGTTAGCCGGATTGTACTAATAAGTAAAAACTAAATGTCAGAGACGTGCAACTAAACTGGTTAAGGGGATGGAAGATTTAAACTATGAGGTTAGACTGTCGAGGTTGGGGTTGTTTTCTCTGGAAAAGAGGCGCTTGCGAGGGGACATGATTACTCTGTACAAGTACATTAGAGGGGATTATAGGCAGTTGGGGGATGTTCTTTTTTCCCATAAAAACAATCAACGCACCAGAGGTCACCCCTTTAGATTAGAGGAACGGAGCTTCCATTTGAAGCAGCGTAGGTGGTTTTTCACGGTGAGGGCAGTGAGGTTATGGAATGCCCTTCCTAGAGATGGGGTAATGGCAGATTCTGTTAATGCCTTTAAGAGGGGCCTGGATGAGTTCTTGATCAATCAGAATATCCAAGGCTATTGTGATACTAATATCTACAGTTAGTACTAGTGGTTGTATTTATAGTTTATGTATGTGAGTGTATTGATTGGTAGGTGTGGGTTAGGTGTGCTGGGTTTACTTGGATGGGTTGAACTTGATGGACACAGGTCTTTTTTCAACCCTATGTAACTATGTAACTATGTAACTATTACCTTCATAGATCAGAGGGAAATCCTCCTGTAATGGGGCAGAGAGAGACTCATGTTGGACCCGGATAGAGAAGTTCTGGTTCCTGTTCCCCTCGGTGGGTACAATGGTCACTGTGCTGGTCACTCGGTATGTACCATCTGCATTTCTCTGGGGGGGGAGCTCAGTCCCACCAGCCAGTATCTCCCCCTCCCTGAGCCATTTAATGTCAATGTCCACGGGGTAGAACCCAGTAATGGCGGCACTCAGGGCGCTCTCCTTATTCTCAGTAACCAGTTTATTGGTGATGTTTATCTGGGGGGGGGCTGAAACAGAGAACATACAGTTTCATATAAAAGTGCTTAAATTTCAGAATATTATAATACACAAAACTGCAAATTATCTATTTTAATCACCCCCCCCCTGTATTTTATGCCCCCCCAGTATGAAATGAAGGCGCAATATATTTGTACCTTGGATTTCAAGCCTGATCTCCTTCTCTTGCCACTCGGTGCCGTAAGTGACGGAGCAGGAGTAGGTCCCCCCATCGGATATCTGAGCGTTAGAGACAGACATAGAGGCCTCTCCCAACAGAGCGGAATTGGGGTCCAAGGAGAACCGGGGGTCCGTGGCGCTCACCTCACTATCAGTGCACGACAGTCGTATCTTCCAATTAAAGTGCCACTTTATGTTCAAGAGTTTGGGATCCGCAGGGAATGGATCAATACGGAATGTGCAGGGAATCAGGGTGTCGGATCCTTTCTGGGCAACGTGGGGGGACGGAGCAGTCACCTCCAGAACTGACCCTGCAGGTACAGGGGGACAGTAAATAAAGCACATTATGTGCCACATTGTTATATTACAGTTACTAATGTGCTGCCTCTCTATGTATTTCCAGCTTTACCTAAGGAAGGTCCAGGTTTCTGTTTACATTTCCCATACAGTACCAATACAGTACCAATGCAGGACCCATACAGTACCCATACAGTACCCATACAGTACCAATAGAGTACCCATACAGTACCCATACAGTACCCATACAGTACCAATAGAGTACCCATACAGTACCCATACAGTACCAATACAGTACCAATACAGTACCAATACAGTAACCATACAGTACCAATACAGTACCAATACAGTACCCACACAGTACCAATACAGTACCAATACAGTACCCACACAGTACCAATACAGTACCCATACAGTACCCATACAGTACCAATACAGTACCAATACAGTACCAATACAGTACCCATACAGTACCAATACACTACCCATACAGTACCAATACAGTACCCATACAGTACCAATACAGTACCAATACAGTACCCATACAGTACCCATACAGTACCCACACAGTACCCACACAGTACCAACACAGTACCAACACAGTACCAACACAGTACCCATACAGTACCCATACAGTACCCATACAGTACCCATACCAAAGGGACCGGTGCCAAAGTCATAGGGTATTTTCTTTCCGACAAACCAGTTTGTAAGGTGTCTGCCCTGCTGGACCTGGGTTGGGTTGCACATAAAAATATTTTTCCTTGGTTGTAACATTCCCAGCAATAATGTTCCGATACCTGGTGGGAACCTTCCCAGAAGGGCAGGGGCATTTCTGGGAGCAACTCCCAGCAACACTGTTCCACCATCTAGTGGGAACCTTCCCAGAAGGGCAGGGGCAGTTATAGCAGCAAGGGGAGGGGCAACCCAACTGACCCCCTGTGGGATGGAACCCCAACTGTGAGCCTGACCCCCAACATCACTGCCCAACCTCACTAATGCCCTTGTGGCTGAATGGGAGCAACTCCCAGCAACACTGTTCCACCATCTAGTGGGAACCTTCCCAGAAGGGCAGGGGCAGTTATAGCAGCAAGGGGAGGGGCAACCCAACTGACCCCCTGTGGGATGGAACCCCGACTGTGAGCCTGACCCCCAACATCACTGCCCAACCTCACTAATGCCCTTGTGGCTGAATGGGAGCAACTCCCAGCAACACTGTTCCAACATCTAGTGGGAATCCATCACCAGCCCATCCCCCCCACACACCTAATACTTACTTTGCTGCAATTGGTGAAGAGACGGCAGTGGGGGAGGGATTAGGGGAGGGATTAGGGGAGGGATTAGGGGAGGGAGGGGTTGGGTCTCGACAGGACCCACAAACTTTATTTCCGGTGTCCCACTGGCCCAGTCTCAGCTGCATACGCCTGGCTCCAAACACCTCAACTACTAGGACATATCATTGGGTTTACAAATAGGTATTGAACCGCACAGCCTGTAGATCAGGCTTGATGCATGAATCCTCGCAAGGAACCGCTGAGCCATTCAATACAATCCAAATATCACTTGATAAAGGGCGTCACATTGCCCGAAACATGTTGTGTATTTTGGTCTGAAATAAATAGCATTTTAGCAGAATTCTGCTTTATGGTGCTCTCCTCTATATATATGGATTGTATATCATTGGGTTTAGTGTGAGTGATCTATAGTTTTATTTTCTCTTTTATTTTCCTTGTCCCCCCAGGGTGATGGGAAATAGCAGTTTGTAACATTATAAACATCTCTCGCTGGATCTACTTTCTCTCATCTTTCTGGAAAAACCTGTTTATGTACATTCTGTATCTGTTATACACACCCACATAATCATGTATGGAACGTGAGCCACTCGGGACTTATTGTGCCAAATATACAAGTAGCCAAACAGGGTGAGGCATGCTGGGAGCTGTAGTCCAGCAACATCAGGGTTGGATTCTTAAAGCAATATTGCCCAATAAAACTTTCCCAGCTCTCTAGGGCCCGCATTGGCAGAAATGCAAAAGAATCCCCCAATGAGAATCCCAGCTGATGTGAGTAAATCCGGCTCTCCCTCCTGTTGCTGGGGGCATAGTGCCCATTAGGGGCATTTTTTGCACAAAATGGTATTGTTTCCCCCAACCAGAGTGTGGGCTCTATTAATCTGCCCTTCCACTGGGGTAAACTATTTTTCACTAATAAGTGCCTTTTAAAGGGGCTGTTCACCTTTGAGTTAACTTTTAGTATAATGTAGAGAGTAATATTCTGAGACAATTTGCAATTGGTCTTCATTTTTCATTTGTGTTTTTTTAGTTATTTAAGTTTTTGTTCAGTAGCTCTCCAGTTTCAGCAGCTATGTGGTTGCTAGGGTCCAAATTATCTTAGCAACCAGGGAAAAGGTTGAATGAGGAGCTGGTATATGAATAGGGGGGGGGGGGGGCTGAATATAAAGATAAGGAATAAAAAGTAACAATAACAATAAAACTGGGGCCTCACAGAGCAATAGGTTTTTGGTTGCTAGAGTCCAAGTTACCTTAGCAACCAGGGAGTGGTGTGAATGAGAGGCCGGTATATGAATAGGGGAGGGGCTGAATAGAAAGATAAGGAATAAAAAGTAACAATAACAATAAAACTGGAGCCTCACAGAGCAATAGGGTTTGGCTGCCGGGGTCAGTGACCCCCATTTGAAAGCTGCAAAGAGTTGGAAGAAGAATGCAAATAGTTCAAAAATTATAAAAAAAAATAAATAACGAAGACCAATTGACACATAACAGCCCTGACTTCTCTATGTTGGGATATTCCAGGTCTCTGAATGGCTGACTGGTCGGGTCGGTCTCAGTTATGTGAAATGTGACAGTGATTGTTCCCCCCAAGCCAAAACTGCGGGCAAAGTGCCATTAGACCAGGGATCCCCAACCTTTTTAACCTGTGAGCCACACTCTAATGTGAAATTAGTTGGGGAGCAACACAAGCAGGAAAAATGTTCATGAGGAGCCAAATACGGCCTGGGATTCAACGTATGGCTGTGAGTTCGAATCTGGGCACTTTACATTATAATTATAAAAAGCACTGCTATTTTTTTATTTTAATTTAAAAGCCCAAGGACTTGCTTCAAATCACCCAAAAGTGCAGTAATAGTGCACAAAGTGCATTACGGGGGCAGGTAGGAAGGAAAAAGACAGAGGTCCAAAATCCTCCACGTCACGTGGCCAAAAGTCCCACAATAAAACAGAGCCTTTGGTCTAAGGCCAGGGGTAGATCATTTGTCCCCTACCCCCCAGGCTAAAACACCTGTCAGACCCCTCTCACCATAAGGCTAGGGGGGTCCCTTTATCCCCCACGCTGCAGGCAAAAGGCTTCAAAGGGTCGGAAGAAACAACACGTGAATAGTCCCAACAATTTGTGCCCATAGGAAACCATTGCATCGAATCAGTACAAATAAGCAATGAAACCATGGAATAAACCAATGATACAGGTGAGCAGGGGAGTCTGCATCTGCCCCTATACCTGCTATTGCCACTCCAACCAGTACAGGGGTATAAACAGCTTACCTGTTTGGGGCAGGAGGAAAAGGCAGAGGATTGTAAGGACCCGGGGAAGTTTAGCAGCATCTCTTGTGCCTCCCATGTCTCTCTCTTATCGCCCCTTCTTCTCCTTATAATCATATGATTTGCAGCTTTAACTGCCCCTCTGTATCTCCTTGTGAGTGTCCTACCCTTCTGCCTTCCTACAGGGAATATATATACTCACCAGCATCAGCACCAGCCGGGGGTAAAGATAGAATCCTCCAAAATAAAGTATCTGTTCTACCCAGCAATACAGCCGCACCCATTGGCTGGCACTTTCCTTATAAATATTTATTACTTCCCTGATTTCCTTGTGGTGCCTGCGTCAAGATTTCTTTTATTCTCTCCATAATAATAATATCCTACATGTAACTTCCATGTGCCTTTAATTATGTAATATTATATAATAATATACTGTAGGGTATTAGGTGTCACTGAGTTATACAGGGAACTCTGAGTATCACTCATGTATTATAAGGGATAATGTACCCCCTACTGTAAATGATAAGGATATTAGCAGTCACTGAGGGGTTCTGTGCCCCCCATATAAAGGCACAAGGCTGCAGGCTGAGTTATACAGGGAACTCTGAGTATCACTCATGTATTATAAGGGATAATGTACCCCCTACTGTAAATGATAAGGATATTAGCAGTCACTGAGGGGTTCTGTGCCCCCCATATAAAGGCACAAGGCTGCAGGCTGAGTTATACAGGGAACTCTGAGTATCACTCATGTATTATAAGGGATAATGTACCCCCTACTGTAAATGATAAGGATATTAGCAGTCACTGAGGGGTTCTGTGCCCCCCATATAAAGGCACAAGGCTGCAGGCTGAGTTATACAGGGAACTCTGAGTATCACTCATGTATTATAAGGGATAATGTACCCCCTACTGTAAATGATAAGGATATTAGCAGTCACTGAGGGGTTCTGTGCCCCCCATATAAAGGCACAAGGCTGCAGGCTGAGTTATACAGGGATAAGGACACTAGATATCACTGCTCTGTGGGCTTCCCCTGTCTAAACTGCCCCCACTCCAATCCATCGTGAACAGTGCTGCCAGACCCATACCCCTCTCCTCCCGCTCCACAAGTGCCGCCCCTCTCTGCCAGTCCTTGCACTGGTGCGTGTCATGTACAGGATCCAGTTCAAGATTCTTGTACTCTCCTTCAAAGCACTCACTGGTGCCGCACCCCTATATTTAACCACCCTAACCCCCAAGTACCCCCCCAAGACGTAACCTTTGCTCTACACATGACCTCCTCTCACTCTCGCACCCAGGGCTTCTCACTCTCGCTCCCACCCTCTGGAACGCTCTTCCCCATCCCATCAGGCACTGCCAGACTCTCCAAGCCTTTAAACGGTCTCTTAAAACTCACCTTTTCACTCAAGCCTGTAACCTAAACCCCCCAAACACTCACTAACCACTGGTTTTCACCTCTCACTCAGCACTTACTGTCACTTTACTCACCTACATGAACTCCAACGCCCTGCTAGTTACCCTGACCTTATGTCTCAGCCCTCCCTTTTAGACTGTAAGCTCTTGCGAGCAGGGCCCTCCCCCTAGTGTCTCCGATCCTCATCCAAATATAACTGCAAACCATTTTTGTGAATTGTTTATATGTACATGTTACTGTTATGTCTTTTGTACCCCTGAAATCTCATCTGTTGTTGGCTCTGCCCAGTTATTCTAACCTTGAACCACAGTTATATAGTAAAAACCACCGTGCAAAGTTTAGGGACTTTTGTTTTAATAGTGTCTGTATGGCAGCAATTAAAATTTCCCCCATTGAAAGTCAACGAGTGACATCTGATTGGCGATTGGTGGCTCCACCCACTTTTCCTAACCTGAAACTGCAGTTACGCAGTGACTAACTCTGCAAAGCTTGGGGACCCTACGATTAAAAGTTACAGAACGGCAGCAGTTTAAATTTAAACCAATAAAAGTCAATAGGTAAATTGTGATTGGTGGTTGGTGGCCCCGCCCACTTTTTCTAACCTTGAGTGGAAGTCACCCAGTGACAGACAGTGGCACCCTGGCATAAATAGTATGAGACTGGCAGCATTTTATATTTAAACCAATAAAATTCAATGGATGAAATCTGATTGGCTGTTAGTTAGTTTCATGACCAAATAACCATAAGGCAGAAGGTCTCGGAAGTCTAAGGTGACTCTAAATATAATCACATTTACAGTTATTATAAGGTTTATTATAAGGCACAAGTGTCGGGGAACCCTGTGACATAATATCAGGATATTTGTGGCGCTTGTGTAATAGAAATATAAATAGAATAAAACACGTCAGGGCAGTGTGAGTGGGAGGAGTGAGAAAGGGTTAATATTATGGAATATATTGAGTTATTTCCAGAGGAACTGGTTTAAGTCTATTAGTACTTACCTTGTGTTAGTAACTACCTGCCCCCTGTGCCGGGGTATCAGTATCTCAGAGCTGAATGTTACCCCAATACCCCAAGTACTGGCATAATAATGTTCCCCTGTTTCCTCCCAGTCTGTACCCCATCTGCACCCATCTGTGCCCTATGTACATCATCTAACCCCCCAATTGCCCCTTGTGCCCCCCTCTCTCCAACTCCGCAGCTCATACTATTCTGACATTGGGGTTGGGGGCAGGAAAGCTTTTGGTGGGGCAATAAGGGATAGGGTACTGGAACACATTGCAACTCTCTTGCTGGACTAATTGAATTGCCTTCTATGAGTTGGGGAACAGGGTATGTTGCCCTTAGGGTTACCCAGCAGCTTCTCAGCAGCTACTTACAGGCAGCCGGTAGGTTATAGGGGAGGGAACAGATAATTCCACTAGGAGAAATTGGAAAATATCCCAGTGAGAAAGAGACAGGATTCAAATAAATCCAATTAAGCGCCACCTTGTGGATCGTATTAGAACTGTGAGGAGTAAGAGTTATCAGTGAGGAAGAGGAAGGTGGAACCGAGATTGGGGCCCAACCTCACTAATGCCCTTGTGGCTGAATGGGAGCAACTCCCAGCAACACTGTTCCACCATCTAGTGGGAACCTTCCCAGAGGGGCAGGGGCAGTTATAGCAGCAAGGGGAGGGGCAACCCAACTGACCCCCTGTGGGATGGAACCCCGACTGTGAGCCTGACCCCCAACATCACTGCCCAACCTCACTAATGCCCTTGTGGCTGAATGGGAGCAACTCCCAGCAACACTGTTCCACCATCTAGTGGGAACCTTCCCAGAGGGGCAGGGGCAGTTATAGCAGCAAGGGGAGGGGCAACCCAACTGCCCCCTGTGGGATGGAACCCCGACTGTGAGCCTGACCCCCAACATCACTGCCAAACCTCACTAATGCCCTTGTGGCTGAATGGGAGCAACTCCCAGCAACACTGCTCCACCATCTAGTGGGAACCTTCCCAGAGGGGCAGGGGCAGTTATAGCAGCAAGGGGAGGGGCAAACCAACTGACCCCTGTGGGATGGAACCCCGACTGTGAGCCTGACCCCCAACATCACTGCCCAACCTCACTAATGCTCTTGTGGCTGAATGGGAGCAACTCCCAGCAACACTGTCCCAACATCTAGTGGGAACCTTCCCAGAAGGGCAGGGGCAGTTATAGCAGCAAGGGGAGGGGCAACCCAACTGCCCCCCTGTGGGATGGCACCCCAACTGTGAGCCTGATCCCCAACATCACTGCCCAACCTCACTAATGCTCTTGTGGCTGAATGGGAGCAACTCCCAGCAACACTGTTCCACCATCTAGTGGGAACCTTCCCAGAAGGGCAGGGGCAGTTATAGCAGCAAGGGGAGGGGCAGTTATAGCAGCAAGGGGAGGGGCAACCCAACTGAACCCCTGTGGGATGGAACCCCGACTTTGAGCCTGACCCCCAACATCACTGCCCAACCTCACTAATGCCCTTGTGGCTGAATGGGAGCAACTCCCAGCAACACTGTTCCAACATCTAGTGGGAACCTTCCCAGAAGGGCAGGGGCAGTTATAGCAGCAAGGGGAGGGGCAAACCAACTGACCCCCTGTGGGATGGAACCCCGACTGTGAGCCTGACCCCCAACATCACTGCCCAACCTCACTAATGCTCTTGTGGCTGAATGGGAGCAACTCCCAGCAACACTGTTCCACCATCTAGTGGGAACCTTCCCAGAAGGGCAGGGGCAGTTATAGCAGCAAGGGGAGGGGCAACCCAACTGCCCCCCTGTGGGATGGAACCCCGACTGTGAGCCTGATCCCCAACATCACTGCCCAACCTCACTAATGCCCTTGTGGCTGAATGGGAGCAACTCCCAGCAACACTGTTCCACCATCTAGTGGGAACCTTCCCAGAAGGGCAGGGGCAGTTATAGCAGCAAGGGGAGGGGCAACCCAACTGCCCCCTGTGGGATGGAACCCCGACTGTGAGCCTGACCCCCCAACATCACTAATGCTTTTGTTGCTGAGAGATATAAAACATATGCCCGGGGCCGGACTGGGATGTGTGAGGCCCATCGGGGCTGCTACCCCAGGGACCCCCCACACCCCCTCTGGGGACCCATCACCAGCCCCTCCCCCCCACACACACCTAATACTTACTTTGCTGCAATTGGGGAAGAGACGGCAGTGGGGGAGGGATTAGGGGAGGGAGGGGTTGGGTCTGGGTTGGCAGGACCTACAAGGTTTATTTCCGCTGTCCCACTGGCCCAGTCTCATCTTTCTTGAAAAACCTGTTTATGTACATTCTGTATCTGTTATACACTCCCACATAATCATGTATGGAACGTGAGCCACTCGGGACTTATTGTGCCAAATATACAAATAACCCCCCCACCACAGGGTGAGGCATGCTGGGAGCTGTAGCCCAGCAACATCAGGGTTGGATTCTTAAAGCAATATTGCCCAATAAAACTTTCCCAGCTCTCTAGGGCCCGCATTGGCAGCATTGAAATGCAAAAGAATCCTCCAATGAGAATCCCAGCTGATGTGAGTAAATCCGGCTCTCCCTCCTGTTGCTGGGGGCATAGTGCCCGTTAGGGGCATTTTTTGCACAAAATGGTATTGTTTCCCCCAACCAGAGTGTGGGCTCTATTAATCTGCCCTTCCACTGGGGTAAACACTGTTCCACCAATAGGTGCCTTTTAAAGGGGTTGTTCACCTTTGAGTTAACTTTTAGTATAATATAGAGAGTAATATTCTGAGAAAATTTGCAATTGGTCTTCATTTTTTCATTACTTTTCTTTTTTTAGTTATTTATATTTTTGTTCAGTAGCTCTCCAGTTTGGAGTTTCAGCAGCTATGTGGTTGCTAGGGTCCAAATTAACTTAGTAACCAGGGAATAGGTTGAATGAGAGACTGGTATATGAATAGGGGAGGGGCTGAATAGAAAGATAAGGAATAAAAAGTAACAATAACAATAAAACTGGAGCCTCACAGAGCAATAGGGTTTGGCTGCCGGGGTCAGTGACCCCCATTTGAAAGCTGCAAAGAAAAAGAAGGGAAATAGTTAAAAAACGATAAAAAAAACAAATACAGACCAATTGACACATAACAGCCCCAACTTCTCTATGTTTGGACATTCCAGGTCTCTGGGAGGCTGACTGATCGGGTCGGTCTCAGTTATGTGAAATGTGACAGTGATTGTTCCCCCCAAGCCAAAACTGGGGGCAAAGTGCCATTAGACCAGGGATCCCCAACCTTTTTAACCTGTGAGCCACACTCTAATGTGAAATTAGTTGGGGAGCAACACAAGCAGGAAAAATGTTCATGAGGGTGCCAAATAAGGCCTGTGATTGGCTATTTGGTAGCCCCTATGTGGACAGGAGGATCTGATTAGCAGTACAACTAGTTTTTATTCAACCAAAACTTGCCCCCAAGTCAGGAAATCAAAAATAACTCCCTGGTTTGGGGGCACTGAGAGCAACATCCAAGGGGTTGGGGAGCAACATGTTGCCCCCGAGTCACTGGTTGGGGGTCACTGCTTTAGACTAAGTCAGAGGGACAGTCAGGGTGAGTTACAGTCACACAGGAGCCACATTAGCACTAAAGCTGAAATAGTGTTAGGGGACAGAAGGTTCCAACTACAAGGCAAGAAGGACCCAGTGGCACAGATGGAGGGGCCGCACCCCACAGGGAGAGGGACTGGTAGGGTAACAATTGCCCCAGTAACAGTAAAGCCCCTATGCAGCACCTCCCTGTAATGCTGAGCCAAAGCAAGCAGTGTAGGGAGTTCAAGTTAAACTATTTCTATCTGCCCACCAACCAGACTGGTAACTAGTAACTGAAATGGCTCAGGAACAACAAACACTAAACAGGATTATGACTGATTCTAACAGCAAACAGCCCTCTGCACAGAAACCTGTAGGTCAGGCAGGGAGGTCATGTGATCAGGGGCTATAAATGGCTTCTCCTGAGAGAGGATTGGCTGATACACACGGGGATGAATTTAACTATTTGTTTGCTGAAAAACAGATCCCAGGTTCCTAACAGATATAGAGTAACCGGGGCTGACAGAACCCTCACCAACCCGTACCCTGTGCCACGGAGCTGCCGGATCCACCGACTCTCGGGTCTGAATTCTCATTGCTTTCACTTTCCTGAGAGATCAGTTTAACTGGAGATTATTCTTTAACCTTTTCCTCCCCCGTTACCCCAGTTCTTATTGCTCCTCACTGTCACTGGGCTCAGTATGTTGGTTCTTCTCCCCCCCATGTTCTCCCAAATATAAGTGCAGGATAGGGAATAAAGTGGGAGGAGCCCACACTGTACGGTACCTGCCTATAGAGACTGGATTGTACAGTTGGACTGGGCTTTCCTATGTCTGTGGGGCCAAATGACATTGAGCACCCAATGGAATCAATGGCTTTGGCTATTTTACCCCAATACATCAATCACAGGGGCATAAAATCAGACATTCAGCCACACCAGCTCCTTAGATGACCATTTGCAGTAGAATGGGTTGGACCACAGTTATAGGGTGGTTCCTTTCCAACAAACCAGTTTGTAAGATGTCCCACCCTCTGTGGGATGAACTGGAACCCCCGACTGTGAGCCTGATCCCCAACATCACTGCCCAACCTCACTAATGCTCTTGTGGCTGAATGGGAGCAACTCCCAGCAACACTGTTCCAACATCTAGTGGTGACCCATCACCAACCCCCCCACACACACCTAATACTTACTTTGCTGCAATTGGGGAAGAGACGGCAGTGGGGGAGCAATAAGGGAAGGGAGGGAGGGGTTGGGTCTCAGCAGGACCCACAAGGTTTATTTCTGGTGTCCCACTGGCCCAGTCTTAGCTGCATACGCCTGGCTCCAAACAACTCAGCTACTAGGACATATAATTGGGTTTAGTGTGAGTGATCAATAGAAAGTTTTATTTTCTCTTTTATTTTCCTTGTCCCCCCAGGGTGATGGGAAATAGCAGTTTGTGCCATTATAAACATCTCTCACTGGATCTACTTTCTCTCATCTTTCTGGAAAAACCTGTTTATGTACATTCTGTATCTGTTATACACACCCACATAATCATGTATGGAACGTGAGCCACTCGGGACTTATTGTGCCAAATATACAAGTAGCCAAACAGTCCCCCCCACAGGCCCAGTATAAAGCACTTACCAGATTGCCAGTCTGGGCCTTGGGCCTGGCATTACTAATTTTCATATTAAACTGTGTTACTAAATGTATCTGCTGTGTCTTGTGCTGTCCCTCAGCCTTATATACTTTGTGATTCTGTAGCCTTGGGCTGATGGTTTCTTGATTAAGAGGTTATTAAACCCTGTGCCCATTGGCATGAAGAGTGCAACTGAGCTCTATACTATATAAAAACAGTGAGTTGCAAGACCTGCATTTCAGCTCTTAAAGTTGTAAGGTGCCACATAATGTGAGGTTCTTACTTGGGATGGAAGGTGGTCCCTCAGCTTCTCACTTCTAAGCTTCTTACCAGTCTCATGGTCAAACCAGCTGTGAGTGCCCAATACCTGAGATAGACCATGTTGCCCATCTCCCCCAGCCTGGACCTGTGGAACATTTCCCTGTGTGTGTGATCCCACCTGGGACATTATATACACACTGACAGCAAGGTGCTTGTCATTTATAAATAAAATCTTTATTCTCCGGGGGCAAAACAGGGACAGTACTGCTAGAATGTGCTACACGTGTCCATCCCCTGGTGCTTCTCAACCAACTTATTATGGACTTGCTGGGAGTGTTCTTTTCCCTTCATGGTGTAGGCTATGTCTCCATACTGAGTTGTACCTTCCAGATCCATGAGTCTTTATACCATGAGCACTTGAAACCCTTTAAGGCATCCTAATGTAATGTGACTTGAAGGGAATATCCATCTTCAATTAGATCTCTGGTCAAGTTTCTCCTGAATCCAATGGTTGATTTGTATTTCCCCACCAGGACTTCCTTATATTCCCACCACATGTATTTCATGTCCATTGCCCTTTCTTTCTCTGTAGTCTTTTGGTCCACTTGTCCTCCCTGGGACACAACTCTGTACTGAACTGTCTATAAGCCTTGAAGGCCTTGAATCTCTATTCTTGTTCCTCCATTACAGGGGAATTAGGGATATGTTTCTCCCTTGGTCCAGTCTCAGATTCCTCCTGGTCCTGTAGAACTTCTGAGCTCTGTTCCTCTGGAAACACAAAGCAAATGGAGAGTAATATATATATATATATAATTTCCTTCTCCTTAACGGCTATAATTGTGTCCTGGGGTTATTCAGGGAGCACATGTAATAAGGAAAACACTTTACATTCAGAAAGGAAAACAAATACCACAAGTTCTGCTGTCTTGTCATTGGATAGAAAATGTGCTTTGGACCTAAAACTTGCCAGATCCCTTACACCAGTGCTGTCCAACTGGCGGCCCACGGGCCGCATGCGGCCCCCGACCCCCCTCTGTGTGGCCCCCCACCTGTCTGGCTGCTTTGATGGCTTACCTTTGAGTAAGCATTAAATGGTATCAGTACTGAGATTAACTGGCCCCCTGCATGGTTCTCACCTCAGATTCAGGCTGTAATCCCTCTGTATTGTTTAAATATGTAATCCCCTGTGTTTTTCACACCTTTTAATACCTGCATTGTTCACCCCCTGCAGTGTTCACACCTCAGGCTCAGGCTGTAATCACTCCCATTGTTCACTTCCTCACACCTCAGACATAGGTACTGTAGGCAGAGTATGGCACATACAGCCAGCATAGGGCAGGTAGAGTATGGCACACACAGGCAGCATAGGTCAGGGAGGGTATGGCACACACAGGAAGGGTAGGGCAGGCAGAGTATGGCACACACAGGCAGGGTAGGGCAGGCAGAGTATGGCACACAGAGGCAGCATAGGTAAGGCAGAGTATGGCACACACAGGCAGCATAGGTCAGGGAGGGTATGGCACACACAGGAAGGGTAGGGCAGGCAGAGTATGGCACACACAGGCAGGGTAGGGCAGGCAGAGTATGGCACACAGAGGCAGCATAGGTAAGGCAGAGTATGGCACACACAGGCAGGGTAGGACAGGCAGAGTATGGCACACAGAGACAGCATAGGACAGGCAGAGTGCTGCCTGTGTGTGCCATACTCTGCCTGCCCTACCCTGCCTGTGTGTGCCATACTCTGCCTACCCTGCCTGTGTGTGCCATACTCTGCCTGTCCTATGCTGCCTGTGGGAGGTGAACCTGGCAGGGGTTTGTTGTGGGAGTTTGTTAGCAGTTGGAAATAACCATTAAATGGTCCCAAAGGTGTGAAATTATGTACTGGGGGTTGCTCTGCTATCCACAGGGGAGGAGGAGGCATATGGAATTTAAGGGTATATCTTAATATGACATAATTCTTTCACATATGAATGATGGTTGATATCCCCACAGTAAGGACCAAGAATTTGGGATTTTGCTGTGCTACCACCATTGTGATAAAATAGGTGTGGTTTGAAGTGGGTGTGGTTTCAAAAAGGGGAGTGGTCAAAACTGGCTTCCATTAGCGGCCCTGCACCATGTATGCTAGAGAAATTCCGGCCCTTGGCACCGTAGAAGTTGGACAGCACTGCCTTACACCAATTGTAGTGCCCCCCCCAGATGTGGCAGCAAAATGTTCTGAATGCATATCCTTATCAGTGAAACTAGGGGACTCTCAAATTCTGTTCCGGTGCCCTGGGTAGTGTTTTTTTCACAGTCCCTGCCCTGAAGCACAGTAGGATGTGGGTACCCACTATCTCTACCAGCACACCTATCAGTTGATCAGCTGGGATTCTCATTGGAGGATTACTCTGCATATTAATTGGCCCTGGAGGGCGGGGCTCTCTCACAGTGCCACAACATGGCCGCCCACACTGGGAGCCCCTCCTGTTGCTGGGGGCATAGTGCCCGTTAGGGGCATTTTTTGCACAAAATGGTATTGTTTCCCCCAACCAGAGTGTGGGCTCTATTAATCTGCCCTTCCACTGGGGTAAACGATTTTCCACCAATAGGTGCCCTTTAAGCTGAAATGTTTTATTGGCAAATTTATAAAAAAAAAAACAACAATAATTACTAATGCCCAGATCATTCACCTGGTTCCTGCTCTCCATTGTCTGCCATGTTTCCCTCTATGGGAGGACATTGCTGAGTTTCCCTGTCAGTCTGTGACCCAACAAGTCCTGTTTGTTCTGAATCTTCTCCTCCTTCTTCAGTCTCAGGGGCCCCTGATTTTGAGGCTTCTGTGGGTAACTTGCTCTTGTCAGCTTCTAGAAAGGAAATATTACTTGACTTGCACATTTTTATCATTGGTTTCTCAGTCTACTGAATAATAAGTAAGGGGAATGAGTGATACATTGGGGGTGGGCGGGAAAGGAGATCACACCATCAGCATAGGAAGGGGTTCCTTACTGTAAGGGCAGTCAGGTTATGGGATTCCCTACCCAGAGAGGGGGAATGAGTGATACATTGGGGGTGGGCGGGAAAGGAGATCTCACCATCAGCATAGGAAGGGGTTCCTTACTGTAAGGGCAGTCAGGTTATGGGGATTCCCTACCCAGAGAGGGGGAATGAGTGATACATTGGGGGTGGGGAGGAAAGGGGAACTCACCATCAGCATAGGAAGGGGTTCCTTACTGTAAGGGCAGTCAGGTTATGGGATTCTCTACCCAGAGAGGGGGAATGAGTGATACATTGGGGGTGGGGAGGAAAGGGGAACTCACCATCAGCATAGGAAGGGGTTCCTTACTGTAAGGGTAGTCAGGTTATGGGGTTCCCTACCCAGAGAGGGGGAATGAGTGATACATTGGGGGTGGGGAGGAAAGGGGAACTCACCATCAGCATAGGAAGGGGTTCCTTACTGTAAGGGCAGTCAGGTTATGGGATTCCCTACCAAGAGAGGGGGAATGAGTGATACATTGGGGGTGGGGAGGAAAGGGGATCTCACCATCAGCATAGGAAGGGGTTCCTTACTGTAAGGGCAGTCAGGTTATGGGGTTCCCTACCCAGAGAGGGGGAATGAGTGATACATTGGGGGTGGGGAGGAAAGGGGATCAGTTTGTGTCCCAGGGAACCCCCAGCCATCCCCATACAATGTACATTCCCCACTCACCAGTTAAGGGCAGGTCCCGGCACTCAGGCTTCGCTAGAGATTCATGTTCCCAGATCACTCGCTGTCCGAGCTCCAATTCCTTCTCAGAAAATACTTTTTCACTTCTAGGAGAAAAGGTTCCATCGTTGTTTCTGGTTATTTTTTTGTTCATTTCTTTGGGTTTTGCTGGGAAGGAAAAGGACAAACAGCCCAAACAATTACTGAAAATCTTTCATAAAGGAAAAAAATTAGAATTTTTTGGAACTTTGGAACATGTTTCTAACACATTATCATGATTTATTTGTATTGTTTTAATTTCTGTGCTCTGATGAATCAAAGTTTATTTTTCCTCTGCCTTCCCCCTCTAGTCTCCGCCTATTCACTATTAATCATGCATACACACTAACCAATCCCAGCCCTGCCTGCCTTCCCCCTCTAGTCACTGCCTACTCACTATTAATCATGCATACACACTAACCAATCCCAGCCCTGCCTGCCTTCTCCCTCTAGTCACTGCCTATTCACTATTAATCATGCATACACACTAACCAATCCCAGCCCTGTCTGCCTTCTCCCTCTAGTCACTGCCTATTCACTATTAATCATACATACACACTAACCAATCCCAGCCCTGTCTGCCTTCCCCCTCTAGTCACTGCCTATTCACTATTAATCATACATACACACTAACCAATCCCAGCCCTGTCTGCCTTCCCCCTCTAGTCACTGCCTATTATCTATTAATCATGCATACACACTAACCAATCCCAGCCCTGCCTGCCTTCTCCCTCTAGTCTCTGCCTAGTCACTATTAATCATTCATACACACTAACCAATCCCAGCCCTGCCTGCCTTCTCCCTCTAGTCTCTGCCTAGTCACTATTAATCATGCATACACACTAACCAATCCCAGTCCTGTCTGCCTTCTCCCTCTAGTCTCTGCATACTCACTATTAATCATGCATACACACTAACCAATCCCAGCCCTGTCTGCCTTCTCCCTCTAGTCACTGCCTATTCACTATTAATCATGCATACACACTAACCAATCCCAGCCCTGCCTGCCTTCCCCCTCTAGTCTCTGCCTAGTCACTATTAATCATGCATACACACTAACCAATCCCAGCCCTGTCTGCCTTCTCCCTCTAGTCTCTGCCTAGTCACTATTAATCATTCATACACACTAACCAATCCCAGCCCTGCCTGCCTTCTCCCTCTAGTCTCTGCCTAGTCACTATTAATCATTCATACACACTAACCAATCCCAGCCCTGCCTGCCTTCTCCCTCTAGTCTCTGCCTATTCACTATTAATCATGCATACACACTAACCAATCCCAGCCCTGCCTGCCTTCTCCCTCTAGTCTCTGCCTATTCACTATTAATCATGCATACACTCTAACCAATCCCAGTCCTGCCTTCTCCCTCTAGTCTCCGCCTATTCACTATTAATCATGCATACACACTAACCAATCCCAGCCCTGTCTGCCTTCTCCCTCTAGTCACTGCCTATTCACTATTAATCATGCATACACACTAACCAATCCCAGCCCTGTCTGCCTTCTCCCTCTAGTCTCCGCCTATTCACTATTAATCATGCATACACACTAACCAATCCCAGCCCTGCCTGCCTTCTCCCTCTAGTCTCTGCCTAGTCACTATTAATCATGCATACACACTAACCAATCCCAGCCCTGTCTGCCTTCTCCCTCTAGTCTCCGCCTATTCACTATTAATCATGCATACACACTAACCAATCCCAGCCCTGTCTGCCTTCTCCCTCTAGTCTCCGCCTATTCACTATTAATCATGCATACACACTAACCAATCCCAGCCCTGTCTGCCTTCTCCCTCTAGTCTCCGCCTATTCACTATTAATCATGCATACACACTAACCAATCCCAGCCCTGCCTGCCTTCTCCCTCTAGTCTCTGCCTATTCACTATTAATCATTCATACACACTAACCAATCCCAGCCCTGCCTGCCTTCTCCCTCTAGTCTCCGCCTATTCACTATTAATCATGCATACACACTAACCAATCCCAGCCCTGCCTGCCTTCTCCCTCTAGTCTCCGCCTATTCACTATTAATCATGCATACACACTAACCAATCCCAGCCCTGCCTGCATTCTCCCTCTAGTCTCCGCCTATTCACTATTAATCATGCATACACACTAACCAATCCCAGCCCTGCCTGCCTTCTCCCTCTAGTCTCCGCCTATTCACTATTAATCATGCATACACACTAACCAATCCCAGCCCTGTCTGCCTTCTCCCTCTAGTCTCTGCCTAGTCACTATTAATCATTCATACACACTAACCAATCCCAGCCCTGCCTGCCTTCTCCCTCTAGTCTCTGCCTAGTCACTATTAATCATGCATACACACTAACCAATCCCAGCCCTGCCTGCCTTCTCCCTCTAGTCACTGCCTATTCACTATTAATCATGCATACACTCTAACCAATCCCAGTCCTGCCTTCTCCCTCTAGTCTCCGCCTATTCACTATTAATCATGCATACACACTAACCAATCCCAGCCCTGTCTGCCTTCTCCCTCTAGTCTCTGCCTATTCACTATTAATCATGCATACACTCTAACCAATCCCAGTCCTGCCTTCTCCCTCTAGTCTCCGCCTATTCACTATTAATCATGCATACACACTAACCAATCCCAGCCCTGCCTGCCTTCTCCCTCTAGTCTCTGCCTATTCACTATTAATCATGCATACACTCTAACCAATCCCAGTCCTGCCTTCTCCCTCTAGTCTCCGCCTATTCACTATTAATCATGCATACACACTAACCAATCCCAGCCCTGCCTGCCTTCTCCCTCTAGTCTCTGCATACTCACTATTAATCATGCATACACACTAACCAATCCCAGCCCTGCCTGCCTTCTCCCTCTAGTCACTGCATACTCACTATTAATCATGCATACACACTAACCAATCCCAGCCCTGCCTGCCTTCTCCCTCTAGTCACTGCATACTCACTATTAATCATGCATACACACTAACCAATCCCAGCCCTGCCTGCCTTCTCCCTCTAGTCACTGCATACTCACTATTAATCATGCATACACACTAACCAATCCCAGCCCTGCCTGCCTTCTCCCTCTAGTCTCTGCATACTCACTATTAATCATGCATACACACTAACCAATCCCAGCCCTGCCTGCCTTCTCCCTCTAGTCTCTGCATACTCACTATTAATCATGCATACACACTAACCAATCCCAGCCCTGTCTGCCTTCTCCCTCTAGTCACTGCCTATTCACTATTAATCATGCATACACACTAACCAATCCCAGCCCTGCCTGCCTTCTCCCTCTAGTCTCTGCCTAGTCACTATTAATCATGCATACACACTAACCAATCCCAGCCCTGTCTGCCTTCTCCCTCTAGTCTCTGCCTATTCACTATTAATCATGCATACACACTAACCAATCCCAGCCCTGCCTGCCTTCTCCCTCTAGTCTCTGCCTATTCACTATTAATCATGCATACACTCTAACCAATCCCAGTCCTGCCTTCTCCCTCTAGTCTCCGCCTATTCACTATTAATCATGCATACACTCTAACCAATCCCAGTCCTGCCTTCTCCCTCTAGTCACTGCCTATTCACTATTAATCATGCATACACACTAACCAATCCCAGCCCTGCCTGCCTTCCCCCTCTAGTCTCTGCCGATTCACTATTAATCATACATACACACTAACCAATCCCAGCCCTGTCTGCCTTCCCCCTCTAGTCACTGCCTATTCACTATTAATCATACATACACACTAACCAATCCCAGTCCTGCCTGCCTTCTCCCTCTAGTCTCTGCCTAGTCACTATTAATCATTCATACACACTAACCAATCCCAGCCCTGTCTGCCTTCTCCCTCTAGTCTCTGCCTAGTCACTATTAATCATACATACACACTAACCAATCCCAGCCCTGTCTGCCTTCTCCCTCTAGTCTCTGCCTAGTCACTATTAATCATACATACACATTAACCAATCCCAGTCCTGCCTGCCTTCTCCCTCTAGTCACTGCCTATTCACTATTAATCATACATACACACTAACCAATCCCAGTCCTGCCTGCCTTCTCCCTCTAGTCTCTGCCTAGTCACTATTAATCATTCATACACACTAACCAATCCCAGCCCTGTCTGCCTTCTCCCTCTAGTCTCTGCCTAGTCACTATTAATCATTCATACACACTAACCAATCCCAGCCCTGCCTGCCTTCTCCCTCTAGTCTCCGCCTATTCACTATTAATCATGCATACACACTAACCAATCCCAGCCCTGCCTGCCTTCTCCCTCTAGTCTCTGCCTAGTCACTATTAATCATTCATACACACTAACCAATCCCAGCCCTGCCTGCCTTCTCCCTCTAGTCTCTGCCGATTCACTATTAATCATACATACACACTAACCAATCCCAGCCCTGTCTGCCTTCTCCCTCTAGTCTCTGCCTAGTCACTATTAATCATACATACACATTAACCAATCCCAGTCCTGCCTGCCTTCTCCCTCTAGTCACTGCCTATTCACTATTAATCATACATACACACTAACCAATCCCAGTCCTGCCTGCCTTCTCCCTCTAGTCTCTGCCTAGTCACTATTAATCATTCATACACACTAACCAATCCCAGCCCTGTCTGCCTTCTCCCTCTAGTCTCTGCCTAGTCACTATTAATCATTCATACACACTAACCAATCCCAGCCCTGCCTGCCTTCTCCCTCTAGTCTCTGCCGATTCACTATTAATCATACATACACACTAACCAATCCCAGCCCTGTCTGCCTTCTCCCTCTAGTCTCTGCCGATTCACTATTAATCATGCATACACACTAACCAATCCCAGCCCTGCCTGCCTTCTCCGTCTAGTCACTGCCTATTCACTATTAATCATGCATACACACTAACCAATCCCAGCCCTGCCTGCCTTCTCCGTCTAGTCACTGCCTATTCACTATTAATCATGCATACACACTAACCAATCCCAGCCCTGTCTGCCTTCTCCCTCTAGTCTCCGCCTATTCACTATTAATCATGCATACACACTAACCAATCCCAGCCCTGTCTGCCTTCTCCCTCTAGTCTCTGCCTAGTCACTATTAATCATTCATACACACTAACCAATCCCAGCCCTGCCTGCCTTCTCCCTCTAGTCTCTGCCTAGTCACTATTAATCATGCATACACACTAACCAATCCCAGCCCTGTCTGCCTTCTCCCTCTAGTCTCTGCCTATTCACTATTAATCATGCATACACACTAACCAATCCCAGCCCTGCCTGCCTTCTCCCTCTAGTCTCTGCCTATTCACTATTAATCATGCATACACTCTAACCAATCCCAGTCCTGCCTTCTCCCTCTAGTCTCCGCCTATTCACTATTAATCATGCATACACACTAACCAATCCCAGCCCTGTCTGCCTTCTCCCTCTAGTCTCTGCCTATTCACTATTAATCATGCATACACTCTAACCAATCCCAGTCCTGCCTTCTCCCTCTAGTCTCCGCCTATTCACTATTAATCATGCATACACACTAACCAATCCCAGCCCTGCCTCCCTTCTCCCTCTAGTCTCTGCCTATTCACTATTAATCATGCATACACTCTAACCAATCCCAGTCCTGCCTTCTCCCTCTAGTCTCCGCCTATTCACTATTAATCATGCATACACACTAACCAATCCCAGCCCTGCCTGCCTTCTCCCTCTAATCTCTGCCTATTCACTATTAATTATGCATACACACTAACCAATCCCAGCCCTGCCTTCTCCCTCTAGTCTCTGCCTATTCAGTAATAATCATGCATACACACTAACCAATCCCAGCCCTGCCTGCCTTCTCCCTCTAGTCTCCGCCTATTCACTATTAATCATGCATACACACTAACCAATCCCAGCCCTGTCTGCCTTCTCCCTCTAGTCTCTGCCTATTCACTATTAATCATGCATACACACTAACCAATCCCAGCCCTGCCTGCCTTCTCCCTCTAGTCACTGCCTATTCACTATTAATCATGCATACACACTAACCAATCCCAGCCCTGCCTGCCTTCTCCCTCTAGTCTCCGCCTATTCACTATTAATTATGCATACACACTAACCAATCCCAGCCCTGTCTGCCTTCCCCCTCTAGTCACTGCCTATTCACTATTAATCATGCATACACACTAACCAATCCTAGCCCTGCCTGCCTTCTCCCTCTAGTCTCTGCCTATTCACTATTAATCATGCATACACACTAACCAATCCCAGCCCTGCCTGCCTTCTCCCTCTAGTCACTGCCTATTCACTATTAATCATGCATACACACTAACCAATCCCAGTCCTGCCTGCCTTCTCCCTCTAGTCACTGCCTATTCACTATTAATCATGCATACACACTAACCAATCCCAGCCCTGCCTGCCTTCTCCCTCTAGTCACTGCCTATTCACTATTAATCATGCATACACACTAACCAATCCCAGTCCTGCCTGCCTTCTCCCTCTAGTCTCTGCCTACTCACTATTAATCATGCATACACACTAACCAATCCAAGCCCTGCCTGCCTTCTCCCTCTAGTCACTGCCTATTCACTATTAATCATGCATACACACTAACCAATCCCAGTCCTGCCTGCCTTCTCCCTCTAGTCTCTGCCTATTCACTATTAATCATGCATACACACTAACCAATCCCAGTCCTGCCTGCCTTCTCCCTGTAGTCACTGCCTATTCACTATTAATTATGCATACACACTAACCAATCCCAGCGCTGTCCCTGTCTAGTCACTGCCCATTCACTATTAATCATACATACACACTAACCAATCACAGTCTTATATGGCTCTATTTTATGGAACTATAGACCTGCTATCGGCCATTTTGCGGTGCCCCAAGCAACTGTGTGGCTTTCCCCTATACTTCGTTCTGAGAAAAGTGCTAAACTGTGTTTGTGCTTCCCTCTCCCCATGTTATCCTGAATCCAGCTGTACATCCCATAAATACAAGGAGTAAACAACACATGCATGCATAGCTCCTCTCATATATAAAGTAGGGAAGGGAATACAATTTTGGCAATGGTCAAGTGCAGAGGAGCTGTGTTCCCATTAGGGAGAGTGCCTGATTTATTTTGTGTTGGGGGCTTCGCACATGCTCCTTCTACTTAATCAGCTTCCCTTCCTTTGCCCCAGCCATTAGGTGGGTGGGGGGTATTTTTCTTTTTTCTTTCTGGCTGCCAGCTGGAGCCTTACCAAGGCAATTAATGGCATTGCACCTGCACACTTCTGCACCTTTTTGTGTTTGATTTGTGCCCCCTGGGTGGGTGTCACAGTCCTTTGGGCTTGACCCTAGGCCCAGACTTATGCCCTGGGAGAAGTTTTGGCAGAACACAGGGTAGCTGAGGACTCCCCCTAGCCACAAGGTGAAGAGGAGTCCAACAACCTGGTGGGGCTCACCCTAACTTTGGTGAAGGTTGACCTACCCACACATGCTGTTCATTGGCACTCCAGTGGAGCTTGCTCTGGTGGTAGGTGCTCTGTAAATGATTGCTCTTTAAGTGGGGGCTCTGTAAGTGGAGTTATAAACTCAGGAGTTAGTGGGGGCTCTGTAAGTGGAGTTATAAACTCAGGAGTTAGTGGGGGCTCTGTAAGTGGAGTTATAAACTCAGGAGTTAGTGGGGGCTCTGTAAGTGGAGTTATAAACTCAGGAGTTAGTGGGGGCTCTGTAAGTGGAGTTATAAACTCAGGAGTTAGTGGGGGCTCTGTAAGTGGAGTTATAAACTCAGGAGTTAGTGGGGGCTCTGTAAGTGGAGTTATAAACTCAGGAGTTAGTGGGGGCTCTGTAAGTGGAGTTATAAACTCAGGAGTTAGTGGGGGCTCTGTAAGTGGAGTTATAAACTCAGGGAGTTAGTGGGTCTGTAAGTGGAGTTATAAACTCAGGAGTTAGTGGGGGCTCTGTCAGTGGAGTTATAAACACAGGAGTTAGTGGGGCTCTGTAAGTGGAGTTATAAACACAGGAGTTAGTGGGTCTGTAAGTGGAGTTATAAACTCAGGAGTTAGTGGGGGCTCTGTAAGTGGAGTTATAAACACAGGAGTTAGTGGGGGCTCTGTAAGTGGAGTTATAAACTCAGGAGTTAGTGGGGGCTCTGTAAGTGGAGTTATAAACTCAGGAGTTAGTGGGTCTGTAAGTGGAGTTATAAACTCAGGAGTTAGTGGGGGCTCTGTAAGTGGAGTTATAAACACAGGAGTTAGTGGGGGCTCTGTAAGTGGAGTTATAAACTCAGGAGTTAGTGGGGGCTCTGTAAGTGGAGTTATAAACTCAGGAGTTAGTGGGGGCTCTGTAAGTGGAGTTATAAACACAGGAGTTAGTGGGGGCTCTGTAAGTGGAGTTATAAACTCAGGAGTTAGTGGGGGCTCTGTAAGTGGAGTTATAAACTCAGGAGTTAGTGGGTCTGTAAGTGGAGTTATAAACTCAGGAGTTAGTGGGGGCTCTGTAAGTGGAGTTATAAACACAGGAGTTAGTGGGGGCTCTGTAAGTGGAGTTATAAACTCAGGAGTTAGTGGGTCTGTAAGTGGAGTTATAAACTCAGGAGTTAGTGGGGGCTCTGTAAGTGGAGTTATAAACTCAGGAGTTAGTGGGGGCTCTGTAAGTGGAGTTATAAACTCAGGAGTTAGTGGGGGCTCTGTAAGTGGAGTTATAAACACAGGAGTTAGTGGGGGCTCTGTAAGTGGAGTTATAAACACAGGAGTTAGTGGGTCTGTAAGTGGAGTTATAAACTCAGGAGTTAAACACTAAGGGAGTTAAAAACAAGGTAAAACAAGGTATTATTTACTACAAGCCCTTTCACCTATTTTTGTTTAACTGTTTCTGTAACTGGGAGAATGAGTGGTAGCAACACTGAAGGTCTGACACAGTGCCAGGCTGCCACATGTATGCAGTTGTGGAACAACCGTTCCAAAGTGCCACCTCTGTTGTGGATGTGAGCGAATTGCCACTTTAGAGGCTCGCGTTAGAGTCCTAGAGGAACACGTTGCAACACTGCGTTCAATCAACAATCTTGAGAGAAGTCTCTTGTTAACTGAACAAGAACTAGTGGGGTCAGATAGTATGGGGGGAGGGGAGCAGCAAAAGGATGATAGGGCAGTAAGCTGGGTGACAGTTAGAAAATCTAGTGTGGGGAAAAGGAAAAGGGAGGCTGCTCCAGGGTTTGCGCATCCCAACATATTTGCCAGATTGTGTGAAGAAGATGGGAGTAGAACTCTGGATTGGCGGTTCTAGGTGAGGCTGATCTCTCTAACAGCCGGGAGACCAGTTTCTCTAGTAGTGGTGGGGAGGAGAGCAGAGCTAGGCCTAAACAGATGGTGGTTATAGGGGATTCGATCATTAGGAAAGTGGACAGGGTAATCTGTCGAGCGGATCGCTTCAACCGGACAGTTTGCTGTCTTCCTGGTGCCAGGGTTCGGGTGGTTGATCGGGTCGACACATTATTGGGAGGGGCTGGGCATGGCCCGGCTGTCTTGGTACATATCGGTACTAACGACAAAATGAACGGTAGGTGGGGGACTTTAAAGAGTGAGTTCAGGGATCTAGGCTCTAAGATTAGGCAAAGGTCCTCCAATGTCATTTTTTTGGAAGTTTTGCCGGTGCCACGTGCAAGTTTAGGGAGACAGCGGGAGCTTAGGGAGCTAAATGCGTGGCTAAAGTCTTGGTGTAGGAAGGAAGGGTTTGGGTTCCTAGAGCACTGGGCTGACTTTTCCTTGGGGTACAATCTATACAGCCGTGATGGATTGCACCTCAATGGAAGGGGGTCTGCTGTGCTAGGGGAGAGAATGGTTAAGAGGTTGGAGGAGTGTTTAAACTAGACAAGGGGGGGGGTGAGCTAGAGTTTTATGGGAAAGTTAGTGTAGACGGGGCAGGGGGACTAGCAAAGGGTTGTGGGGGAGGAGTGAGGGGGGCATATAGTTTATCAGATAAGGAGCTTCCGTTACAAGGAAAGCAGTCTCATAATTGCCTTAGCTCTAATTCTCCCTTAGCTAATGTAAACATCAGAGGGAGAAGTAGTAATCTCCGCTGCATGCTGGGTAATGCGCGTAGCTTGTCGGGTAAATTAGAGGAGCTGCAGGCTATTGCATGTATTGAAAATTATGATTTAATAGGTATCACTGAGACCTGGTGGGATGATAAATGCGACTGGGCTGTGAATTTAAATGGTTATACACTTTTTAGGAGGGACAGAGAGATTAAAAAGGGGGAGGGGTTTGTCTTTACGTAAAGTCAGACTTAAAGCCATGTAATAAAGACATTACCAATGAAAACGTCGAATCTCTTTGGGTAGAAATTTCAGTAGGGCTGAAGGTCACAAAGAAAATGATCATTGGTGTATGCTATAAACCCCCCGTATAGATGAGGGGGATGAGGCCCAGCTATTGTTGCAAATGGAGGAGGCTTCAAAACTGGGTCAAGTTGTTATTATGGGGGACTTTAATTATCCGGCACTGACTGGAGTAATGGGGTGGCTAAGTCAGAAACAGCTAGTAGGTTTGTAACTATGCTAAATGGCAACTTTTTATTTCAGGCAGTTCAAGAACCCACTAGGAATGACGCTATTTTGGACCTGGTGATTTCTAATAATAATGAACTTATCTCTAACATTTGTGTGGGGGGGGGGGCATTTGGGGAACAGTGATCCCAACATGGTCTCCTTTGGGATAATGCTGCAGAGACAGCTCTATAAGGGAGGAACTAAACGCTCAGACGGGCAGACTGTGCCAGTATAAGGGCATCTCTGCAATGTGTCAGCTTGCTTTGTAGGTATACATAGTTAGTGTCGGGGTTGGTAAGAAAAAACCTGCTTTTAGGGCATTCAAGTTAGCTGGGGCAGCTGGGGCTTTCATCAGGTACAGGGGGGCAAATAAAGCAGCAAAAAAGCTATCAGGCAGCTAAAATAGAGATGGAAAGGGATATTGCAGCTAGGGGTAAAAAGAATCCAAAATTATTTTTTAATTATGTGAATAGTAAAAAAATGAAGCAAGAAGGGGTGGGAAATTTATTATCACGGGGGGGTACGTTGGTTGATGAGAACGGGGAAAAAGCTGAAATTTTGAACTCTTATTTTTCATCTGTCTATACATCTGAGGAGCCAGATAATGAGGCTTCCCTTGTAATATGCCCAGTTCTAGTAATTTAGCTACTGGCGCATGGGTCACTCAGGAGGAAATTCAAAAGAGACTTGAACATGTAAAGGTAAACATACTGTATATACTCGAGTATAAGCCGATTTTTTCAGCAACACAAATGTGCAGAAAAAGTCGCCCTCGGCTTATACTCGAGTATATACTGGCACATCCGTTCCTGTGCTCGCTTGCAAACCCCCCTCCCGTGGGCACACCCCCCCACGCATGCGCGCTTGCGTGCCCGCTAAAGGGAAAAAATATATACAGTATGTAGTGAAATTAGTCAAAAGCAACTGAACCTTGAGTATTCTTGAATTCATTTGCTTTAGACCTATCGCCACTAGATTCCCAAATTTTAAGGCAAAACCAGAAGACTACATTGGGTGGGATTTGCGTATTTAGAAACAACATGGCACTGTAACTGCAATTGGCTTCATTCAGGGCCGGCTAGATTCATGTGCTGGGAGCAGACACAACACGGGTTCATAAGATGTGAGTGCACATTGCACAAATGCGATTGATGGCTTCTCTGTGGCTGCATAAGGCCCCTGTGAACCTGCACAAACTGTAAGTCTACCCTGATGCACTCTCACAAATAGAAGTTATTAGACAGTATAGACAGTTAAAAAAAAAACTTAGCAGTAGCAGCTGCATTTCCCACCCTAGGCTTATACTCGAGTCAATAGGTTTTTCCAGTTTTCTTAGGTAAAATTAGGTACCTCGGCTTATATTCCCATCGGCTTATACTCGAGTATACTGTATATGGTACTATCCATTTGGGCCCTAAGGAAATGCCCATTTACTATCCATATGGGCCCTAAGGAAATATCCATTTACTATCCATATGGGCCCTAAGGAAATATCCATTTACTACCCATATGGGCCCTAAGGAAATATCCATTTACTGTCCATATGGGCCCTAAGGAAATATCCACTTACTGTCCATATGGGCCCTAAGGAAATATCCACTTACTGTCCATATGGGCCCTAAGGAAATATCCATTTACTGTCCATATGGGCCCTAAGGAAATATCCATTTACTGTCCATATGGGCCCTAAGGAAATGCCCATTTACTGTCCATATGGGCCCTAAGGAAATATCCATTTACTATCCATATGGGCCCTAAGGAAATATCCATGTAAGGAACATATTGTTGATAACAAATTGCAGATCTGTTACAGATACAGATTATTGCGTCGCTGCTTTATTCATCCGACACAAATGAAACCTGCATTAATTACACCATAATATTCCCTGTTGTAACGAATAGTTCCTGACAGTGACATTTAGTAGAAACGATTGGATGACATGGCTGATAAGTTTCTGTACAGACAGTACCAGTGTCGGACTGGGCCGCAGGGATACCAGGAAAACTCCCACTGGGCCCCTCTGCGCCCAAACCCCTTGGCCTATCCCCTCGGCCTATCCCCTTGGCCTATCCCCTTGGCCTATCCCCTCGGCCTGTTCCCTGGCCATTGAGTGAATATAAAGCAGAAGGTGCCAGTTGGGTACTGACCTGGATGACGTGGGATTAAGGATTCCTTTAACTCTGGTAAATAATCTGGTTCTCTGTATTCTGAAAAAAACATAAACTTTGGTTAAATCTCTTACAGAACATTCCTTATACCGACTGGAACAAGCCCTCCGGTCATTCTCTGGCAGATACACTGCATGGCATGGAACTACCCGGTCACTGGTACCTACTGGGTCACTGGTACCTACTGGGTCACTGGTACCTGCCGGGTCACTGGTACCTGCCGGGTCACTGGAACCTGCCGGGTCACTGGTACCTGCCGGGTCACTGGTACCTACTGGGTCTCTGGTACCTGCTGGTTTACTGGTACCTACTGGGTGACTGGTACCTACTGGGTCACTGGTACCTGCTGGGTCTATGGTACCTACAGGGTCATTAGATCCTATCGGGTCTCTGGTATCTTCTGGGTCACTGGTACCTACTGGGTCACTGGTACCTGCTGGGCCTCTAGTACTTGCTGGGTCACTGGTACCTGCCGGGTCTCTGGTACCTACTGGGTCACTGGTACCTGCCGGGTCACTGGTACCTGCCGGGTCACTGGTACCTACTGGGTCTCTGGTACCTGCTGGTTTACTGGTACCTACTGGGTCACTGGTACCTACTGGGTCTCTGGTACCTGCCGGGTCTCTGGTACCTACTGGGTCACTGGTACCTATCGGGTCTATGGTACCTTCTGGGTCACTGGTACCTACTGGGTCACTGGTACCTGCTGGGCCTCTAGTACTTGCTGGGTCACTGGTACCTGCTGGGTCTCTGGTAACTGCCGGGTCTCTGGTACCTGCTGGGCCTCTAGTACTTGCCGGGTCACTGGTACCTGCCGGGTCTCTGGTACCTGCCGGGTCTCTGATACCTGCCGGGTCACTGGTACCTGCCAGGTTACTGGTACCTGCCGGGTCTCTGATACCTGCCGGGTCTCTGGTACCTACCGGGTCACTGGTACCTACTTACTTCACAGCAGTTTGCCTGGGATCTTTGAGGACTATTGGTCCATGTGATTGTGCCATTATTCTGCCACTCAAAGGTTCCATGGTGTGAGACCTCCCTGCTCATTTACTTAAATTGTGCCAAAACTGATGTGCAGCACTTTTTGTCTGCCGCTGTTGCATAAAGTTTTTGTGCCCCGTTTTGTTGGCCAAACCTGCCAAGCCCTGTGCCCCAAAGGGATGTACTAACAGAGAGACAGACGGCTCCCCTGCATTGGGGCAGTCACATGCCCTAAACTTATTCTGCGCTCACGGGAGCACTGGTGCCAGAAACAATGCCAAAAATATTGCCCGAAATGCGTTACTGACATACTAGCACTATTCTTATTGGGGAGCTTTTGGGCACCTTTTCTGGCTATTATTGCACCCGCGCTGCCCAATCTGTGTCACCCTAATGTATTTTTCAGCAACACAAATGTGCAGAAAAAGTCGCCCTCGGCTTATACTCGAGTATATACTGGCACATCCGTTCCTGTGCTCGCTTGCAAACCCCCCTCTCGTGGGCAACCCCCCCCACGCATGCGCGCTTGCGTGCCCGCTAAAGGGAAAAAATATATACAGTATGTAGTGAAATTAGTCAAAAGCAACTGAACCTTGAGTATTCTTGAAATCAAACCCATTTGCTTTAGACCTATCACCACTAGATTCCCAAATTTTAAGGCAAAAACAGAAGACTACATTGGGTGGGATTTGCGTATTTAGAAACAACATGGCACTGTAACTGCAATTGGCTTCATTCAGGGCCGGCTAGATTCATGTGCTGGGAGAAGACACAACACGGGTTCATAAGATGTGAGTGCACATTGCACAAATGCGATTGATGGCTTCTCCGTGGCTGCATAAGGCCCCTGTGAACCTGCACAAACTGTAAGTCTACCCTGATGCACTCTCACAAATAGAAGTTATTAGACAGTATAGACAGTTAAAAAAAAACTTAGCAGTAGCAGCTGCATTTCCCACCCTAGGCTTATACTCGAGTCAATAGGTTTTTCCAGTTTTCTTAGGTAAAATTAGGTACCTCGGCTTATATTCCCATCGGCTTATACTCGAGTATACTGTATATGGTACTATCCATTTGGGCCCTAAGGAAATGCCCATTTACTATCCATATGGGCCCTAAGGAAATATCCATGTAAGGAACGTATTGTTGATAACAAATTACAGATCTGTTACAGATACAGATTATTGCGTCGCTGCTTTATTCATCCGACACAAATGAAACCTGCGTTAATTACACCATAATATTCCCAGTTGTAACGAATAGTTCCTGACAGTGACATTTAGTAGAAACGATTGGATGACATGGCTGATAAGTTTCTGTACAGACAGTACCAGTGTCGGACTGGGCCACAGGGATACCAGGAAAACTCCCACTGGGCCCCTCTGTGCCCAATCCCCTTGGCCTATCCCCTTGGCCTATCCCCTTGGCCTGTTCCCTTGGCCTATCCCCTCGGCCTGTTCCCTTGGCCTATCCCCTCGGCCTGTTCCCTTGGCCTATCCCCTCGGCCTATCCCCTTGGCCTATCCCCTCGGCCTATCCCCTTGGCCTATCCCCTCGGCCTGTTCCCTTGGCCTATCCCCTCGGCCTGTTCCCTGGCCATTGAGTGAATATAAAGCAGAAGGTGCCAGTTGGGTACTGACCTGGATGACGTGGGATTAAAGATTCCTTCAACTCTTGTAAATAATCTGGTTCTCTGTATTCTGAAAAAAACATAAACTTTGGTTAAATCTCTTACAGAACATTCCTTATACCGACTGGAACAAGCCCTCCGGTCATTCTCTGGCAGATACACTGCACGGCATGGAACTACCCGGTCACTGGTACCTACTGGGTCACTGGTACTTGCTGGGTCACTAGTACTTGCTGGGTCACTGGTACCTGCTGGGTCTATGGTACCTGCTGGGCCTCTAGTACTTGCTGGGTCACTGGTTCCTGCCGGGTCTCTGGTACCTACCAGGTCACTGGTACCTGCCGGGTCACTGGTACCTGCCGGGTCTCTGGTACCTGCTGGTTTACTGGTACCTACTGGGTCACTGGTACCTACTGGGTCTCTGGTACCTGCTGGGCCTCTAGTACTTGCTGGGTCACTGGTTCCTGCCGGGTCTCTGGTACCTACCAGGTCACTGGTACCTGCCGGGTCACTGGTACCTGCCGGGTCTCTGGTACCTGCTGGTTTACTGGTACCTACTGGGTCACTGGTACCTACTGGGTCTCTGGTACCTGCCGGGTCTATGGTACCTTCTGGGTCACTGGTACCTACTGGGTCACTGGTACCTGCTGGGCCTCTAGTACTTGCTGGGTCACTGGTACCTGCCGGGTCTCTGGTAACTGCCGGGTCTCTGGTACCTGCTGGGCCTCTAGTACTTGCCGGGTCACTGGTACCTGCTGGGTCTCTGGTACCTGCCGGGTCTCTGGTACCTGCCGGGTCACTGGTACCTACCGGGTCACTGGTACCTGCCGGGTTACTGGTACCTGCCGGGTCACTGGTACCTGCCGGGTCTCTGGTACCTGCCGGGTGACTGGTACCTACCGGGTCTCTGGTACCTGCCGGGTCTCTGGTACCTACTGGGTCACTGGTACCCTAATGGGCCCTAAGGAAATATCCATTTACTGTCCATATGGGCCCTAAGGAAATATCCACTTACTGTCCATATGGGCCCTAAGGAAATATCCACTTACTGTCCATATGGGCCCTAAGGAAATATCCATTTACTACCCATATGGGCCCTAAGGAAATATCCATTTACTGTCCATATGGGCCCTAAGGAAATATCCACTTACTGTCCATATGGGCCCTAAGGAAATATCCATTTACTGTCCATATGGGCCCTAAGGAAATATCCATTTACTGTCCATATGGGCCCTAAGGAAATATCCATGTAAGTAACATATTGTTGATAACAAATTGCAGATCTGTTACAGATACAGATTATTGCGTCGCTGCTTTATTCATCCTACACAAATGAAACCTGTATTAATTACACCATAATATTCCCAGTTGTAACGAAAAGTTCCTGACAGTGACATTTAGTAGAAACGATTGGATGACATGGCTGATAAGTTTCTGTACAGACAGTACCAGTGTCGGACTGGGCCGCAGGGATACCAGGAAAACTCCCACTGGGCCCCTCTGTGCCCAATCCCCTTGGCCTATCCCCTTGGCCTATCCCCTCGGCCTATCCCCTCGGCCTATCCCCTCGGCCTATCCCCTCGGCCTATCCCCTCGGCCTATCCCCTCGGCCTGTTCCCTGGCCATTGAGTGAATATAAAGCAGAAGGTGCCAGTTGGGTACTGACCTGGATGATGTGAGATTAAAGATTCCTTTAACTCTTGTAAATAATCTGGTTCTCTGTATTCTGAAAAAAACATAAACTTTGGTTAAATCTCTTACAGAACATTCCTTATACCGACTGGAACAAGCCCTCCGGTCATTCTCTGGCAGATACACTGCACGGCATGGAACTACCCGGTCACTGGTACCTACTGGGTCACTGGTACTTGCTGGGTCACTGGTACCTACTGGGTCACTGGTACTTGCTGGGTCACTAGTACTTGCTGGGTCACTGGTACCTGCTGGGTCTATGGTACCTACAGGGTCACTAGATCCTATCGGGTCTCTGGTATCTTCTGGGTCACTGGTACCTACTGGGTCACTGGTACCTGCTGGGCCTCTAGTACTTGCTGGGTCACTGGTACCTGCCGGGTCTCTAGTACCTACCGGGTCACTGGTACCTGCCGGGTCACTGGTACCTGCCGGGTCACTGGTACCTGCTGGGTCTCTGGTACCTGCTGGTTTACTGGTACCTACTGGGTCACTGGTACCTACTGGGTCTCTGGTACCTGCCGGGTCTCTGGTACCTACTGGGTCACTGGTACCTATCGGGTCTATGGTACCTTCTGGGTCACTGGTACCTACTGGGTCACTGGTACCTGCTGGGCCTCTAGTACTTGCTGGGTCACTGGTACCTGCCTGGTCTCTGGTAACTGCCGGGTCTCTGGTACCTGCTGGGCCTCTAGTACTTGCCGGGTCACTGGTACCTGCCGGGTCTCTGGTACCTGCCGGGTCTCTGGTACCTGCCGGGTCACTGGTACCTGCTGGGTCTCTGATACCTGCCGGGTCTCTGGTACCTACCGGGTCACTGGTACCTGCCAGGTTACTGGTACCTGCCGGGTCACTGGTACCTGCTGGGTCTCTGGTACCTGCCGGGTCACTGGTACCTACCGGGTGACTGGTACCTACCGGGTCTCTGGTACCTGCCGGGTCTCTGGTACCTACGGGTCACCGGTACCTGCCGGGTCTCCGGTACCTGCCGGGTCACCGGTACCTGCCGGGTCTCCGGTAACTACCGGGTCACTGGTACCTACTTACTTCACATCAGTTTGCCTGGGATCTTTGAGGACTATTGGTCCATGTGATTGTGCCATTATTCTGCCACTCAAAGGTTCCATGGTGTGAGACCTCCCTGCTCATTTACTTAAATTGTGCCAAAACTGATGTGCAGCACTTTTTGTCTGCCGCTGTCGCATAAAGTTTTTGTGCCCCATTTTGTTGGCCAAACCTGCCAAGCCCTGTGCCCCAAAGGGATGTACTGACAGAGAGACAGACGGCTCCCCTGCATTGGGGCAGTCACAAGCCCTAAACTTATTCTGCGCTCACGGGAGCACTGGTGCCAGAAACAATGCCAAAAATATTGCCCGAAATGCGTTACTGACATACTAGCACTATTCTTATTGGGGAGCTTTTGGGCACCTTTTCTGGCTATTATTGCACCCGCGCTGCCCAATCTGTGTCACCCTAATGTATAGTCTTAAACTGATTGGCCAGTTGGTTGCCAGAACCAACTCCCCTTCCACTATCACCGCCTGTGGCATAACCAGATAATCTCCCGCCTCCCTAGAAAGGGGGGATATGGGGACCCCATTACATCTACATTACAATTCAGCAAGACATGTACATTCTACTATTAGTGATGAGTGAATCTGTCCCGTTTTGTTTAGCCATAAAACAATGAGAAAATTTGCAAAATGGCGATAAATTTGTGAAACGCATTTGTTGCATGATTTTTTTGTCGCCTGTGTCTTTTTTTTGTCACCCACGTCTTTTTTGCCGCGACCACACCCAGTTTGCAATGACCACACCCATTTTGCCACAACCACACAGATTTTGCAGTGACCACACCCATTTTGCCACAACCACACCCATTTTGTCGCGGCCACAACCAGTTTGATAAGCAACAGTTTTTTTGACGCACAACAAATATTTCTGCAGCAAATTTTAACAGAAGTTTCGCGCAAGAAATTCGCCGATGGTGAAATGCAGAGATTCGCTGTGACTCCCTGCTATCCATCATGGATATCCATCCCTATCTACTATATTTAGTAATGTTTACATCTTCCAATGGTTTCAGGTAGTGGGAGCCCCATTTATTTCATTCATTTAATCATCGTCCTTATTACACCGACCTCAGACTTTAAGAACAGTTTTATAAACAAGTAGTTGTCAGTTCTACAGATAAATCATAGAGGTTGAGGAGACCATCCCATACATACGCAAATAAACACAACGAAATCCAATCTACATGGGTTTATCCTATAGGTTAAAGGGACACTAAAGCCTAAAAAAGACTATGGGTAGAAATGTTTATCTGTGTGTTTGAGCCCCTGTACCAGCCCAACATCCCCAAAGCTCTATAGAAATAAAGCCCCATGCCCCTGAAGATGCCCACAGTAGCTCTCCATCTTTTGCCCAACTACTGCACATGCTCAGTCTGCTCTTGGCTGATGTCACTGAGCTTAGGGAGCGACTCCCAATATTCTTCTTTCCCCTGCCTGCTTGCTCTAGTCTCTGCCTGTTCCCTACATGCATACAGGCCAACCAATCACAGTCCTGTCTGGCTGCTCCCTAAATAACTGAAGTCCTGCTCTGGCACTTTGAGCTTGGGGCGAGACTTTAGCTGAATCCTTATTGTGGGACTTTTCTTTCCCCCTTGTTACAAATGATGGAAACACAGGCAGAACTTAGAGACACTGAACTCAGTGCAATTATTTAAAACCATTATATTCTTAATTAAAATTAAAATTGTGGGATACAAACCAATAACTTCTGTCAAAGTGTTTATGAAACAGTTGCATGGGGGTGTGTGTGCATTACACACGGGGAGAGGCCAAACTGTGCCAGTAGGTGTATAGGCAGAACAACATGTACAGGGGAACCTCTGCACAAACACTATGTTCCTTCCCAGGATGCAAAGTGACTGACACTGAGCTCAGAGTTTGTGTCTCACTATTATAAACAGGCTGTGTATGGCACCCCCAGGCTGTGTATGGCACCCCCAGGCTGTGTATGGCACCCCCAGGCTGTGTATGGCACCCCCAGGCTGCTCAGCAACCCTTTGCTTTGGTCAGTGTAATGTGAGTGTTAGAGAGAGTCATTTGTAGAAGGAGAGAATTCAGAATGTGTTTTGGTTGGAAAAAGCCCCAATTATCTCCTGAGCTGATATTTTGGGGGATGGGGATATGGGAATATTTGGGAGTCTGTTGTAAACAAGTTATGTCTAAATACTGAGCTAAAGCTTGTTTGTATTGATATCCTGTAATAAACTGTGTATAATAGGGCAGCACTAGTTTATATGTACCTGTACCCATGATGCACCTGTGTCTCTGTGCCAATGGGATCATTTGTAGCTTCCACCTAGTTCTCTATGGAGGTTGAAGGAAAAAAATATATACACAAGAGCATTGACCAATGAGAATGCTGATTCCCTGTGTCAGGCCCCTTGCTGGTACCTTACATATAGAGATAATGATGGCATTTTCCCGTCATTATATGGCACAGGAATCAGACATGGGGATAAAGGGACAGACTTGTTCAGTGCTGGGAAACTGTGCTTATTGCTCCCAACTCCAATTGCAGGAACAGAGAACAGGGAGCCGGATTTACTCACATCAGGTGGGTGAAACTGACTCCTCCCTATCAACACCCCCAACTCTCTCCAAGCCAATCCAACTGGAGAATACTGACAGCCCATGGAGACACACCAGGTTGGGATGGAATCAGTATCTGTGACATTAGCTGATGGAGGGCACAGAGAGTGAGCTCCATACAATATACATGTTGGGGGTAATGTGCCCTGTGCTTAATACAGTAAGTACGATGTGATGCTGCCAGACGTACCTCGATGCCCCCTATCACTTTCCGTACTCAATGCCGTGTATTTAGGGGTGCTGTTAATTAAAGGCTTAGATTCACTGCCCCGAGGAGTCGTCGGTTTCCTTCCTGTGACATCTGTAAAGCACAAAAGTTCCGAGTCGATCTCAGGTGAAGACACAGATGAACCAAGTATATTTATTTATTTCGGTAGGTGGGGGACCTTAAAGAGTGAGTTCAGGGATCTAGGCTCTAAAATTAAGCAAAGGTCCTCCAATGTAATATTTTCGGAAATTTTGCCGGTGCCGCGTGCAAGTTTAGGGAGACAGCGGGAGCTTAGGGAGCTAAATGCGTGGCTAAAGTCTTGGTGTAGGAAGGAAGGGTTTGGGTTCCTAGAGCACTGGGCTGACTTTTCTTTGGGGTACAATCTATACAGCCCTGACGGATTGCACCTCAATGGAAGGGGGTCTACTGTGCTAGGGGAGAGAATGGTTAAGAGGTTGGAGGAGTGTTTAAACTAGACAAGGGGGGGGTGGGTGAGCTAGATTCTTATGGGAGACCTAGTGTAGATGGGGCAGTGGGACCAGTAAAGGGTTGTGGGGGAGGAGTGAGGGGGGCATTTAGTTTATCAGATAAGGAGCTTCCATTGTTACAAGGGAAACAGACTAATTTTCACCTTAGCTCTAACTGTCCTTTAGCTAATGTAAGCTGTAGAGGAAGAAGTAGTAATCTCCGCTGCATGCTGGCTAATGCGCGTAGCTTGTCGGGAAAAATAGGGGAGCTGCAGGCTATTGCATGTATTGAAAATTATGATTTAATAGGTATCACTGAGACCTGGTGGGATGAAAAATGCGACTGGGCAGTGAATTTAAATGGGTATACGCTTTTTAGGAGGGACAGAGAGATTAAAAAGGGTGGAGGGGTTTGTCTTTATGTAAAATCAGATTTAAAGCCATGTAATAAAGACATTACCAATGAAAACGTTGAATCTCTTTGGGTAGAAATTTCAGTAGGGCTGAAGGTCACAAAGAAAATGATCATTGGTGTATGCTATAAACCCCCCGTATAGATGAGGGGGATGAGGCCCAGCTACTTTTGCAAATGGAGGAGGCTTCAAAACTGGGTCAAGTTGTTATTATGGGGGACTTTAATTATCCGGACGTTGACTGGAGTAATGGGGGGCTAAGTCAGAAAAAGCTAGTAGGTTTGTAAATATGCTAAATGACAACTTTTTATTTCAGGTGGTTCAAGAACCCACTAGGAATGAGTCTATTTTGGACCTGGTAATATCTAATAATACTGAACTTATCTCTAACATTTGTGTGGGGGGGCATTTGGGGAACAGTGATCACAACATGGTCTCCTTTGAGATAATGCTGCAGAGACAGCTCTATAAGGGAGTAACTAAAACGCTCAATTTTAGACGTGCAGACTTTGCCAGTTTAAGGGCATCTCTGCAATGTGTCAACTGGGAAAGGCTTTTCATGGGGTTAGACACAGAAGGAAAATGGAACATCTTTAAAACATTGCTTTGCAGGTATATACAACAGTATATTCCCCTTGTAAGCAAGGAGAGGCATCGCAAAGCAAAACCCTTATGGCTGAATAAAAGAGTTAAGGTCGAGGTTGGTAATAAAAAACGTGCTTTTAGGGCATTCAAGTTAGCTGGGACAGCGGAAACTTTCATCAGGTACAGGGGGGCAAATAAAGCAGCAAAAAAGCTATCAGGCAAGCTAAAATAGAGATGGAAAGGGATATTGCAGCTAGGAGTAAAAAGAATCCAAAATTATTTTTTAATTATGTGAATAGTAAAAAAATGAAGCAAGAAGGGGTGGGAACTTTATTATCACGGGGGGGTAAGTTGGTTGATGAAAACGGGGAAAAAGCTGAAATTTTGAACTCTTATTTTTCATCTGTCTATACATCTGAGGAGCCAGATAATGAAGGCTTCCCTTGTAATATGCCCAGTGCTAGTAATTTAGCTACTGGCGCGTGGGTCACTCGGGAGGAAATTCAAAAGAGACTTGAACATGTAAAGGTAAACAAAGGTCCAGGGCCGGATGGGATTCATCCCAGGGTATTAAATGAGCTGAGCGCTGTGATTGCCAAACCTCTTCACTTAATTTCCCAGGATTCATTGAGGTCTGGCATGGTGCCGAGAGACTGGCGGATTGCTAATGTGGTGCCGTTATTTAAAAAGGGATCTCGTTCTCAGCCTGAAAACTATAGGCCTGTTAGTCTGACATCAGTAGTAGGAAAGCTTCTGGAAGGGGTAATAAGGGATAGGATAGTTGAATACATTGCAGTTCACAATACTATTAGTTTGTGCCAGCATGGTTTTATGCGTAACAGATCTTGCCAGACTAATTTAGTTGCCTTTTATGAGGAGGTGAGCAGGAACCTTGATGCTGGAATGGCAGTTGATGTCATCTACTTAGATTTTGCTAAAGCGTTTGATACAGTACCTTACAGAAGGTTAATGATCAAATTGAGGAATATTGGCCTAGAACATAATATTTGTAATTGGATAGAGAACTGGCTGAAGGATAGAGTACAAAGAGTGGTGGTAAATGGAACATTTTCTAATTGGGCCAGTGTGGTTAGTGGAGTACCGCAGGGGTCAGTCCTTGGTCCTTTGCTTTTTAACTTGTTTATTAATGACCTGGGGGGGGGCATAGAGAGTACTGTTTCTATTTTTGCTGATGACACAAAATTGTGCAAAACTATAAGTTCCATGCAGGATGTGCCGCTTTGCAGAGCAATTTGACAAAATTGGAAAACTGGGCAGCAAACTGGGAAATGAGGTTCAATGTTGATAAGTGCAAAGTTATGCACTTTGGTAGGAATAATATAAACGCAAACTATCTACTGAATGGTAGTGTGTTGGGGGCATCCTTAATGGAGAAGGATCTAGGGGTTTTTGTAGATCATAAGTTGTCTAATTCCAGGCAGTGTCATTCTGTGGCTACTACAGCAAATAAAGTGCTGTCTTGTATAAAAAAGGGCATTGACTCAAGGGATGAGGACATATTTTTGCCGCTTTATAGGTCCCTGGTAAGGCCTCACCTTGAGTATGGGGGGCAGTAACAGTGAGTATGCGGTGCAGTTTTGGGCTCCAGTCCTTAAGAAGGATATTAATGAGCTGGAGAGAGTGCAGAGACGTGCAACTAAACTGGTTAAGGGGATGGAAGATTTAAGCTATGAGGTGAGACTGTCGAGGTTGGGGTTGTTTTCTCTGGAAAAGAGGCGCTTGCGAGGGGACATGATTACTCTGTACAAGTACATTAGAGGGGATTATAGGCAGTTGGGGGATGTTCTTTTTTCCCATAAAAACAATCAGCGCACCAGAGGTCACCCCTTTAGATTAGAGGAACAGAGCTTCCATTTGAAGCAGCGTAGGTGGTTTTTCACGGTGAGAGCGGTGAGGCTGTGGAATGCCCTTCCTAGTGATGTGGTAATGGCAGACTCTGTTAATGCCTTTAAGAGGGGCCTGGATGAGTTTTTGAACAAGCAGAATATCCAAGGCTATTGTGATACTAATATCTACAGTTAGTATTACTGGTTGTATATATATAGTTTATGTATGTGAGTGTATAGATTGGTTAGTATAGGTTGTGTGCTGGGTTTACTCGGATGGGTTGAACTTGATGGACAATGGTCTTTTTTCAACCCTATGTAACTATGTAACTATGTAACTATGTGCTACATCTGTAGCTCCGCCCATAAATATTACATTATAGACTTTTAAAGCACTCGGGGCAAAGTCAGAACATCTCCCATCACTTGGTATTTAGAAGGTTATGCATTAAAAGGTCTTTATTTATCTACATGAGGAATTAGGGGTGCTTAATTGGGTCCATTTGTGGTCCTTCAACTCCCCCATGGGGACACCAACAGGTGCTTCTGGTTTAAAGGAAATCAGGCCGTGTGTATCTCAGTGCCCGGCTCATGTACTTTTTCATGGTCCCATATATTATTCTTTCGGATATAAAAATTATACAGAACTTATCAGATACCATCCACCTGGGAGAAGGTTTGGAAAACAAAGGCCTACGTACATCAAATTTACTTGCCAATAATTCTATGGACATTAAAATCCAATAAGCCCAGAACCTTAAATTTCACTCTGACTACATTTCAGCCTGGGCCTCTGGGGAAACAATCACTCGCCCCACCCAGTGACCAATGTTTAAGTCCTCACCTACCTTCTCTATTCCCTGTCCTGAAACAACATCGTTTCATCTTCTTTAGGATCAGAACAGCAACAACTGCCACCAGAGCAACAACAACTATTGCTATTGGTATTATTAATGTGTTTCTCCCCTGAGCATCTGGGAAAAAAAGAACAGACAATAAAAAGGTTATACTCCTGCTTCCCCTGTATATTATAATCAGATATTGTACAAAAGAATATGGGATAAGGTGGATTGTGCCTATGAGAGGGATTGCACGTCTCTGTCTAATTGCTACTTGAGAAGAGTGAGCCCTAAGGTAACCAATGTATAAATCAGGGAAACTGGGACCCAGTGAATGGAGGGTTAGGGTACCCCTGTCATAGGAACCGTTAGGAGTATAAGCTAGAGCAGGCTACCTAGTAAGTGCCCCGCTGAGGAGAACTAATGGGGGGTAGAATCTCTTGGACGGCACAAACAAAATGTGAAGACCATAGTTTGAAAGGGGCCCCAGCTGATATTACAGGGGACCAAGCAAGGAGAGGCTAGAGGGGGTCATGTGACCCATGATGCCCACACAATACAGAGTGGCCTGGGGGTTCAAAAAAAGCATATGAGCATATAATGAAATGTCTTCCACCGGCGCCCTGAGTAGGCACTCACTTGTGGGTGTGTTGAGTGAATGTAGCTCTGAGCTTGCAGGACCCTTAGGTAAGGACAGTACTGTGCCTATAACTTGCACTCTCATTAGACTGCCCAACATGCTCTGGGATAGTCAGATAGTGAGACTAATAACTAAAACTCAATACTTACCTGTCAGTTCTACCTTCAGTGACTGCACAAGAGGTTCCGTCAGGGCCCGATGTTCCACCACACAAGAGATCTCCATCCCCTGACTCTCAGCTGTTGGGAGGAACCGGTAGGGCAACTCCAGAGCAGAACTGTTAATTCTCTTTATCTCTGAGGGTTCCACCCGAGATCCATTCAGGAACCAACTCACAGCAATGTCTTCTGGGTAATACCCCCACACTTGGCACATCAGCGTCTGCTCCTCATTCACATAAAATGACCCATGGCTGATGTGTATGGAGGGGGCGGCTGGAAGGGAAAGCCAAGAAGTTCCATGTGGTTTAATTAATTACCAAAAACACCCCAAAAAGTTGATTAAATCAACTGATTGTCACGGGGGATGGTGGGGGGGTGGGTGGGAATCCATTACTTCTGATTTGTCTCACTATATACAGTAGATTTACACTTCCAGAAATTCATGTTTAGCTCAGGATTTTATACTCAGGTTTCACAACATATTTTGCAGATCGTATACCTTAGACCTTAATCCAGTGACCCCCAACCAGTGGCTCAGGGGCAACATGTTGCTCCCCAACCCCTTGGATGTTGCTCTCAGTGCCCCCAAACCAGGGAGTTATTTTTGAATTCCTGACTTGGGGGCAAGTTTTGGTTGAATAAAAACAAGATTTCCTACCAAATAAAGCCCCTGTAAGCTGATAGGGTGCATAGAGGCCCCTAATAGCCAATCACAGCCCTTATTTGGCTCCTCCATGAACTGTTATGGTGCTTGTGTTGCTCCCCAAGTCTTTTTGCATTTATTTAAGTCCGTATAGAGAATTTTTTTTTTTTTACAAACTGTCCACTGCGTATAGGACACTTTTTAAATTTGGCGCCATTACAACAAATCCAAATTACCCTCTGGGAATGTGTCCCACTTTTACCATTTGGTGACCGACACTTTAAGAACTATGTACTTACTGACACTTTTGTGAATTCTCCCTTAGGGGCCAAACTGTGAGGTGCTTCACTGGACAAGGGACCTTCACACCCAATAAAAGGCTCATCCCTAAACTCTGAAATCTCTGTGGTTTTCTGGCACTCAACTAATAAATAGAGTAGGGCTTTGTCTGCCCCACCATAGAACCCACATGCCCCTGTCTTCTTTGCACCGTAATATACTTTGGTTTAGAGAGGCCTGTGAATGTGGGGAGCCCCAGTTACTTATCTTTAACCTTATTGGTTGAATAAAAGAGTTAGGGTCGAGGTTGGTAAGAAAAAACCTGCTGTTAAAGCGTATGTCTATGAAGATTTTCATTCATCCAGGTCATGGTATATCTAGTATAAATAAATTTAAAGCAACTGGACTTGTTTGGTAATCATTGAAGACGTTTCACTGCTGTTAAAGCATTCAAGTTAGCTGGGGCAGCTGGGCAATAAAGCAGCAAAAATGCTATCAGGCAGCTAAAATACAGATAGAAAGGGGTATTGCAGCTAGGGGTAAATATATAAATAGTTAAAAAACATGAAGCAAGAAGGGGTGGGACCCTCAGTATTACAGGGGGGTCAGTTGGTTGATGAGAACAGGGAAAAAGCAGAAATTCTGAACTGTTATATATTGTCTGTCTACACAACTAAGGAACCAGCTAATGAAGGTTCTGTATGTAATAGATCCAATTCTAGTACTATAACTACTGACTCATGGGTCACTGAGGGGGGGGGATTCATAAGGGACTTGGACATGTAAATCCCAGGATTCATTGGGGCCTGGCATGGTGCCGAGAGACTGGCGGATTGCTAATGTGGTGCCGTTATTTAAACAGGGATCCCGTTCTCAGCCTGAAAACTATAGGCCTGTTAGTCTGACATCAGTAGTAGGAAAGCTTTTGGAAGGGGTAATAAGGGATAGGATAGTTGAATACATTGCAGCTCACAATACTATTAGTTTGTGCCACATGGGTTTATGGGTAACGGATCTTGCCAGACTAATTTAGTCGCCTTTTATGAGGAGGTGAGTGGGAACCTTGATGCTGGAATGGCAGTTGATGGGATCTACTTGGACTTTGCTAAAGCGTTTGATACAGTACCTCACAGAAGGTTAATGAACAAATTAAGGAATATTGGAATAATCGGGTTCAATGTTGATAAGTGCAAAGTTCTGCCCTTTGGTAGAAATAATATAAACGCGAACTATCTACTGAATGGGAGTGAGTTGGGGGGATCCTTAATGGAGAAGGATCTGGGGGTTTTTGTGGATAACAAATTGTCTAATGCCAGGCAGTGTCATTCTGTGGCTACTAAAGCAAATAAAGTGCTGTCTTGTATAAAAAGGGCATTGACTCAAGGGATGAGACATAATTTTGCCCCTTTATAGGTCCCTGGTAAGGCCTCACCTTGAGTATGGGGGGCAGTTAAAGTGAGTATGGGGGGCAGTTACAGTGAGTATGGGGGGCAGTTTTGGGTTCCAGTCCATAAAGAGATACTGACACCAGAAATTAAACCTTTTTTACATCTATCATAACATTGTCTTTGCACGACCTTCATTTTTGCCATAAAAGTATTTGCCCAATGCTTTTATATTACATGTCTGATCACTTATGTTCCCCTATAAGGGGGCGGCCATATTTGTCCAGCAGGAGGGTGTTACCATTGGAAGCTGTAACTGACAGGCTAAGAGGTGACAGTCAGGTTGCAAAACAGTCAGATTTAGGAAATTCAAGTAACAATTATTTACAAAAGCAAATCTCTCAGTGAAAATCAATCAACATGACCTGTAGGCAACTTTTTATGTACTTTCATATTTTGAGGAGTCATTTTTTAGTGTCAGTATCACTTTAAGAAGGATATTAATGAGCTGGAGAGAGTGCAGAGACTGCAACTAAACTGGTAAAGGGGATGGAAGGGTTAAACTATGAGGTGAGACTGTCAGGGTTGGGGGTTTCACATTAGTCTGTGCGAAAATTAACCCCTTCTTAGGGCAGGCGGTAGTTATAGAAAAGTGCAGTTAATGAGCTTTTGGCAACACAATATGGACTTTGCAGTGGGATTTATTCTGTGTCGGCCCCAGAATGACGCAGCCGCCAGTTTGCAGGGAAATGGGCATTTTCAGTACAGTAGTTTTACGAGCGTAATGGCGTGTATGGCTAATATGGTGTGCTGCGTTAATTAGCGCGTGTTGCATCAAATACCGCACAAAAATAGTCTTCGTGACTTAAATAACGCAAACAGCATCGCGTCTAAATTAACGCAAATATACTTTTAGTGAATCATGCGTTAAGACGCGATAACATTTTTACCGCATGCTATAAATAGCGCACGTTTTAACGCACTTTAGTGAATCAGCCCTAGTGAGCGCAGTAAGGAGGTTGTTGCCAGTGGAAAGCCTTGTGGAAGCAACAGCAGAGATGTATCGCGGGCGAGTAACTCGGGTTCTTACCCTTAATGTCCTTGATATATTGATTATGAGTGCAGGGACCTATTGCTTTAGGGTCTCACCCTCATTTGGGGTCACACTCTCATTTAGGGTCACACTCTCATTTAGGGTCACACCCTCACACACAGAATTTAAAATTGTTTATTGCTGGGCACAACTATCCATCTGGTTAGACTGGTTATAGCTAATTATACTATTATATTACTATTTCTTGTTGGGCAGAAAACCACTGAAGAGCTGAAGCGCTAATAATTATAATGGAATAAAAACAGATTGTATCTCATTACCTGCATAGAGAAGCTGGATGTTCTCCTGTAATGGGACAGAGAGAGACTCATGTTGGACCCGGACAGAGAAGATCTGGTTCCTGTTCTCCTCGGTGGGTACAATGGTCACTGCGCTGGTTGTACTGTAGGTGCCATCTGGGTCTCTCTGGGGCTTATTCACAGTAACCCAAGGCAATTTCTCCCCATCTCTCAGCCATATAATGTCAATATTCAGGGGGTAGAAGCCAATGATGGAGGCACTCAGGGCACTCTCCTTATTCTCAGTAACAACTCTATTAGTGATTGTGATCTGTGGGGGGGCTGAAACAGATAATATCAAAATGTGATGGTCAATGGATAGCAACCACCAGTCATACATCACATTGCCCCACCCAGGATGATAGAGAAACTCATAAAACTGCACAAAATAATAAATTAAAAACATTTGATTTGCACCTTGAATTTCCACTGTGATTTCCTTCTGTTGCCACTCGGTGCCGTAAGTGACAGAGCAGGAGTAGGCCCCCCCATCAGATATCTGAGCATTAGAGACAGACAGAGAGGCCTCTCCCCGTGGCGCTGAATTGGGGTCCAAGGAGAATCGGGGGTCCGTTGTGCTCACTACATTGTCATACGTCAGTATTCTCCTTCCATTGAAATCCCAGTATATGGCCAAGAGTTTGGGATCAGCAGGGAATTTATTCACACGGAATGTGCAGGGAATCAGGGTGTTGGATCCTTTCTGGGCAACGTGGGGGGATGGAGCAGTCACCTCCAGAACTGACCCTGCAGGTACAGGGGGACAAATAATATACATGAGGTACCCCAGTATGCTAGGGACACTGTTGCTTTACTAATGTGATGTCTCCATATACAGTTATATCTCCTGCTCCATCTCTGTGTTCCACACTGAAACCCAACTCTTCCTCCTCTCTTGTACCCACCCTACTCCTGTCTCTCCTCTGGGTAATGAGCATAATGTATAGTATATAAGAATACTCTATGGGTATAAGATACAAGTGGGCCCTGTACTTGCCCACGGTGGGTGTTTGGTAGAGGATTGGTTGGCGCCAGAGCTGCCTGTGCCTTCTGTCCCATGGGCTACTGTAACCCCAACAGGTACCACAGGGCCAGTAGTACATTCCCTTATGGGACCTGAGAAAGGCACCGCTCTAGAGCAACTGCATTGTAGTAATGGGTTTTTATAAAACTTTAACACAAGTTCTTTCTCAGTTTGCCCTCCTCTAAAAAGTTCTTTGTCATCTTAAAAATAATGATGTTGCATACCAGGAAAATCCCCATTACTCACTCCTGCAGAATGAAGAACTTCCATTTTTTTGGGTTCTCAGAAACAAGGAATCAGATAGGGTCTCAGGAACAAGGAATCAGATAGGGTCTCAGGAACAAGGAATCAGATAGGGTCTCAGGAACAAGGAATCAGATAGGGTCTCAGGAACAAGGAATCAGATAGGGTCTCAGGAACAAGGAATCAGATAGGGACTCAGGAACAAGGAATCAGATAGGGACTCAGGAACAAGGAATCAGATAGGGTCTCAGGAAAAAGGAATCAGATAGGGACTCAGGAACAAGGAATCAGATAGGGTCTCAGGAACAAGGAACCAGATAGGGTCTCAGGGAGAAGGAATCAGATAGTGTCTCAGGAACAAGGAATCAGATAGGGTCTCAGGAACAAGGAATCAGATAGGGTCTCAGGAACAAGGAATCAGATAGGGTCTCAGGAACAAGGAATCAGATAGGGTCTCAGGAACAAGGAAACAGATAGGGTCTCAGGAACAAGGAATCAGATAGGGTCTCAGGAACAAGGAATCAGATAGGGTCTCAGGAACAAGGAATCAGATAGGGTCTCAGGAACAAGGAATCAGATAGGCTCTCAGGAACAAGGAATCAGATAGGCTCTCAGGAACAAGGAATCAGATAGGGTCTCAGGGACAAGGAATCCGATAGGGTCTATGGAACAAGGAATCAGATAGGGTCTCAGGAACAAGGAATCAGATAGGGTCTCAGGAACAAGGAATCAGATAGGGTCTCAGGAACAAGGAATCAGATAGGCTCTCAGGAACAAGGAATCAGATAGGGTCTCGGGAACAAGGAATCAGATAGGGTCTCGGGAACAAGGAATCAGATAGGGTCTCGGGAACAAGGAATCAGATAGGGTCTCAGGAACAAAGAATCAGATAGGGTCTAAGGAACAAGGAATCAGATAGGGTCTATGGAACAAGGAATCAGATAGGCTCTCAGGAAAAAGGAATCATATAGGGTCTCAGGAACAAAGAATCAGATAGGGTCTCAGGAACAAGGAATCAGATAGGGTCTCAGGAACAAGGAATCAGATAGGGTCTCAGGAACAAGGAATCAGATAGGGTCTCAGGAACAAGGAATCAGATAGGGTCTCAGGAACAAGGGATCAGATAGGGTCTCGGGAACAAGGAATCAGATAGGGTCTCGGGAACAAGGAATCATATAGGGTCTCGGGAACAAGGAATCATATAGGGTCTCGGGAACAAGGAATCAGATAGGGTCTCAGGAACAAGGAATCATATAGGGTCTATGGAACAAGGAATCAGATAGGGTCTCAGGAACAAAGAATCAGATAGGGTCTATGGAACAAGGAATTAGATAGGGTCTATGGAATAAGGAATCAGATAGGGTCTCAGGAACAAGGAATCAGACAGGGTCTCAGGAACACGGAATCAGATAGGGTCTCAGGAACAAGGAATCAGATAGGGTCTCAGGAACACGGAATCAGATAGGGTCTCAGGAACAAGGAATCAGATAGGGTCTCAGGAACAAGGAATCAGATAAGGTCTCAGGAAAAATGAGTTAGATCACATCTTAGGAACATGGAAATCACTAGATTAAAAGGTTGGTAAGATCTCAGTTAATCAGCTTAATGACCAAGCCCTGAGCAGGGAGGTCAGGGACAGGCTTCTTGTTAAATATTGGGTATTAGAAAATAAGTTATATCCCAGGCCTGAATGGGTTAACATGTTACAAGTGGGCAACTGACTTGCCATTCACACTCTCCCTCACATACCCCATTGTACATTAAGTCTGAATGTGATTTATAGGAAACATATGGAACGTCTAATAGGGGTAATACAGTGAGGGAGGGATTCTCCAACAGGGTTATATATCAGTAACAAAAGTCTGGTCTCACACTTATACACTTACACACTCTCTAACGTACACACATTCACTCTCACACACACAGCCCTGACACACACACACACAACCCTGACACACACACACACACACACACAGCCCTGACACAGCCCTGACACACACACACACACACAACCCTGACACACACACACACACACATTTTTAATACTTTAAATGAATACATACATATACCAGGATTAGGGTTCTGAGGGGTCCCCCAAATGCCCATAGAGGCCCAGATAGTCGTTGGGTTGAAACTGGGCAAAGTGCCTGACTAAATCCATGGGCAGGTTAATGCCGTTGGGGCAGTGAGTGGTGGGAATATAAATCTGTGTCAGTGCTGTATAAATACAGAGAATTACTGTAATAGTAATGTTACTGCACCAATCTCTGCCCCCCCCCAGTGCAGGGGTAAATACTGTATCACTTACCTCTCTGGGGCAGGAGAAAAAGGCAGAGAAATCCCTGGATCCCAAGGAACCGGAGCAGAACAGCGGCGCCTCCTGGGTCTCCCATGTCTCTTTCTGTCCCACTTACCCCTCAGTCTCCTACCCCTTCATATCTGCTGCCCCTCAGCTTATTACTGTCTCTCCTTAGCCCCCCGCTGGGGTAAATTCAGCCCCTTCCTGGGGCACAGACGGGGGAAGATATCACTCCTAGAAATCCGATCTCCAAATGGAAGGGACACAGCCCAGTCAGGATCACAATGACTGAAACTTTCACTTTCCCTTTCTATAAAATAACATAGAGAGCACCCACGGCTGCTGCAGCTGCACCCATTATCCTCAGTGCCGGGGAGGGGGGGAGGGAGAGTGGGGTAAGTGGGGCAAATAACTGCCTTTATGTTTCCCCTAAACAGCCTGATGGCCCAGGGCTCAGAGATAAGAACCCAGGGGGGGTACTATAATGCAGAGTGCACTGCTGCCATGTCCTTTATTGCCCCCCAGTGCCCCTAGTGCCCCCCAGTGCCCCTGCATAAGATCAAGCTGGGACCCACACAGTACAGAGAGGGCACAGCTATAGCGCTACTGAGCCCAACACATTAAGGGTTAATGCTCTACTTTCAGGGAAAAGTAGGGGTTAAGTCTGCAGTCTCTTTCCCCGCTGACCTTTTGCCCCCCCCCTTTCTCTTAATATTAACCCCTGCCATCCTGGGCTCAGATCTTGTTATGACTCCTGCTGAGGCCTATGGGGGATATATATACACAGAAACTGGGCCCCCCCATATGCCAAAGCTAATAATGCTGATGCCCCTTCTCTTGGCACAAGGGGATCTGTTCCTTTGGGTCAGACAAACAGAAGGAACCATGGGACAAGGATCAGTTGAGCCCCCTCTGCCAATTCTTCCCTCACACCCCATTGTTCTAGTGCTGGCTGCCCACATCCCCCCCCCCCCTTCTGTTAAAGGGCCACTACACCTTTATTTCTTCCCATCTTTACCTGATTACAGCCCCATGATTCTGTGCCCCCCCCACATTGGACACATTCAGGTGCTTCATTCCCCTCCCCCCTTTTTTACCCCCCCAGTTCTGCCTATTGCTCTGTCTCCCCTGTGGTTACAGCTGGCAGTTGACCTATAGCAGAAGGATAGGGTGGGGCACTTTGTCTCAGCTCCACCTACTGGTCCCCCCTAACAGTTATACCGTCCCCCAGTATATTGAACAGGGCACATACAGACCCTCCTGCTGCTCCTTCTCCCCCCCCCATTTGGTTCCTCAGACTCAAGCAGGGGCCACTCATTGCCTGCAGTGTTTACTGGTGGGGCCCCCGGACATTGTGTAGCCATAATTTTGGGGGCCCTTTTATGTGGGACCTTCTCTTATATCTATTGACAAGGAGAGAAGCAGCCGGGGGGGCTATGAACTGTATCTTTATACAAGATGTTGTGTCTGTCCCCCTGTAATTCACCTCAGGGGGCACCCTAAGAAAGGGGCAGGCAATTCAGGCAGCACCCCAGATACAGGGAATGGTGGCACAGACAGGTTTCTGTATTGTACCCAGTACCAGTCATTGGGCCGAACCAACAGTTAGAGCCACAGCCGGGGTATCGGGCCCCTATTATAAAGGCAGAGGGGGGAATGGGATGAGCTGGGATTAAAGAGCAGTTGCAACCGAGCCGTGGCCTTTACTGGGGCAAGTAGGGGGGGCTGGGGGGCACGCTGGTAGGGGGGGCACGCTGGTAGGTTCTGCTTATGGAACTAAAAAAATGGGACCTAAAGTTCTGCAGATTGGGCAACTGGGCCTTAGGGGGGCGTATTATCAATAAGACTGTTGGGGCACTGGCAGGATAAAGGGGGGTGCATAGTGTGCAACTGACACCCTGGGTTGGGGCCACACAGAACCCAATTTAACAGCATCATTTTCTCCTGTGTGTGACTGTTCCCTCCCATGTACAGAGCGTGAGTGCACTGTGGCTCCGACTCATGAACAGAAGTACCGATACCCAATCACTGACTTATCTAATTGTTTGTGCAGCTCATTTACTCAGTGTCAGGAGTCGTATAAACTCAGTAGCAGGAGTCGCACCTTTGCACCTTTGCACCCTCCTTATCCTTATCCTTAGCCCTTAGTAACAACAGATTAAAGGGGAACTATACACCTGTACATGTAGAAAATGTGTTCCGACTATTCTATTCGTTAAATTACATTTTCCTAATAGATAATTGTTTTACCTGTACTGCCCCCCTGTAACAAGCTATATGTTTAAAGGAAGATAGTGAGCTCTGTATAAACAAACCCTTTCCTTCTCGTAGCCACAGATAAGTAGGAGTTCATTTTTCAGAAAGGTTATCTGAATTCAGAAAGGTTATCTGATTATATGAGGAATTGCTATTTCCTCCTCTCACAGTTGTTTAGAAGAACCACAAGAAGTGAAATAGGTTATAAGTACAGTCTTAGTCTTTATTAATGAAAAAATAACAAGTATTTATTCGCAAAACAATAGATAGAAAGTACATTTAGTACAAGTCCCTTTAAGAAGGAGAGTATAAAGGAATTCATATATGCAAAATGTTGGCAGGGATTTTGTTTCATCAGGAAAAATAAACATTATTTTATTGGACTGGAAAAAATTAATTTTGAAAGTTATTTTCCAACCAGCAAATGGGTCACTGTGAAAACTACCCAGTTATCTAACAAAGATGGCGGCCCCCTCTGGAAAACTTTGAAAGCATAAATCATTACTGTAATTAGGCTTCTCAGCCTCTGGGCTTGTGCAGTAAGTTCATAATGTTTATGTTTATGTTATGTTATGTTATGGACTTTAGTTCTCCTTTCAGCAAATAAAATGCACAGTTACTTTTGCCCTTTGAAAGTCATTGCCTGATATTGCTCAGAACATCCCCCTCCCAACCTGACCATGGGAACATCTCTATTCATTCCAAACCAATGGGAACATCTCTATTCATTCCAAACCAATGGGAACATCTCTATTCATTCCAAACCAATGGGAACATCTCTATTCATTCCAAACCAATGGGAACATCTCTATTCATTCCAAACCAATGGGAACATCTCTATTCATTCCAAACCAATGGGAACATCTCTATTCATTCCAAACCAATGGGAACATCTCTATTCATTCCAAACCAATGGGAACATCTCTATTCACTCCAAACCAATGGGAACATCTTCATGTTGAATTAACCGATCAGTGTTCTGTTCCGTCCGTATTGAACATTTTCCCTGTTTCCCTAAGTATCACATTTCTAATTTTGAGTGTCAGCTCTTCCCCAGGGCCTGGCCCGTTGCCTTCTCCTGTTCATTCTGGTCTATGGCTGGAGTTGTACATGGATGGAATTTTCTTTTTCTCTCCATCAGCATTTCATTACATTCCCACATTTTGGTGCCCATCAGTTTCCCCCAATACAGGGAACTTTAGGGATACATTTTCCTCCTTGGTGCAGTCTCAGATTTAGATTCCTCCCGGGTTTTGCTTCCCAGTAGACCTTTTGTTGGTTATGAGCTCTTTTCCTCCAGAAACACAAAACAAAACAGAACATCTAAGCAATAGTGGCACATTTTCAGTTTCTCACTAGGATTGTCCTGTGATATCTGAATGATACAAATAACCAAATACACCAAGCTCTATGGGCAGCACATACTGTATATTCATGTCTACAAGGAAAAGGCTTTGGTGGAGCATCAAGAAAGGAGATTTGATCCCCACAGGCTGAGAGGAGGTAACAGGTCCTGTACAGGTGAGTGGATGAGCCCCACCCTTACTGAACTTCTCCAATTCCTTTTTGGCACCCTGGGGTTTGTGCTGTCATTCAGATGGAATTCCCAAGGATGCTTCAATTACTGGCAAGAACTAGTAGTCTTGTGGTAAAAGTAGAGCAGAGAGGATTGTAGCAATAAGACATGGAAAACAGAACATAGATGGCTAAGCTGGGGCAGATGGGACACCAGCAAAATGACTGTAATAGAAGGTGGGCTTAACTAGGAGAGAAAATTTAAATTATGATGTAAAATAAATTGTTTGACCCCTCTGATCTCTCTCTCTCTCTCTCTCTCTCTCTATATATATATATATATATATGTAGGGGACCAGAGAACCCTGCCCCCTGTTTCTCAGTCTGTGATCTCATCCAGCTTAGCTACAGCCTGGGGAAGGACCTGATTGGCTGGATGCCCCAGTGCACGTCTGGGAGAAGTTTGCTTAAGGTTTGGAGCCAAAAATTTAGGGGCGGGCCCAGCAATTTATAAAGGGAGCCCCTGCTGTTGTTTGCCAGTGTTGAAAAAGAGATCCATAGGGAGCAGCCAGTACAAAGTGTTGTGAGTTCAGCCTGCAAAGAGAGGCTGCTGGGCTGCCAGAGAGTACAAGTCCTCTGTGGAATCTCTGTGTGTGTCCCCTGGTGAGAACAGGTATTGCCTGCTACGTGGGAGCAGCCACCTTTCCAAAGGGGAAGGTACACTGGGGCAGGTAGCGCTACCTGGGGGACTTAAGAGCTCTTGGGGAAGGGACTGAACTGATAAAAAGGGTTGTGGTCTATCCGGATACAGGTTGGGACTGGGCACCTATAGAGACTGTCTGTGCCAGGAGTGGATAGACTGCACAGGTTCCTCAGAGCCAGATAATCAGTTATTCATAAAGTTGTTTACTTCCATTTTCAACAGGTATATAAAGTTCATATTGCTGCAAAACTGTGTGTGATTATTCCTAGTGGAAAGTCCCTTGAGGTGTGTTCCTCAGTGTCCACTAGGTGGCAGAACTGCGCTAACAGCCCAGTCCCAGTATATTAAAGGACAACTAAAGCCTAAAAAAGAATATGGCTAGAAATGTTTAGCTATGTGTTTTAGGCCCTTGTATCAGCCCAACATCCCCAAAGCTCTATAGAAATAAAGCCCCATGCCCCTGAAGATGCCCACAGTAGCTCTCCATCTTTTGCCCAACTACTGCACATGCTCAGTCTGCTCTTGGCTGATGTCACTGAGCTTAAGGAGCGACTCCCAATATTCTTCTTTCCCCTGCCTGCTTGCCTGTTCCCTACATGCATACAGGCCAACCAATCACAGTCCTGTCTGGCTGCTCCCTAAATAACTGAAGTCCTGCTCTGGCACTTTGAGCTTGGGGCGAGACTTTAGCTGAATCCTTATTGTGGGACTATTCTTTCCCCCTACCCAACATCCCCCGGCAGGGCATTCCCCAACCCCCTCACTGCCCTCACCGTGAGGAACCCCCTACCCAACATCCCCCGGCAGGGCATTCCCCAACCCCCTCACTGCCCTCACCGTGAGGAACCCCCTACCCAACATCCCCCGGCAGGGAATTCTCCAACCCCCTCACTGCCCTCACCGTGAGGAACCCCCTACCCAACACCCCCGGCAGGGCATTCCCCAACCCCCTCACTGCCCTCACCGTGAGGAACCCCCTACCCAACATCCCCCGGCAGGGCATTCCCCAACCCCCTCACTGCCCTCACCGTGAGGAACCCCCTACCCAACATCCCCCGGCAGGGCATTCCCCAACCCCCTCACTGCCCTCACCGTGAGGAACCCCCTACCCAACATCCCCCGGCAGGGCATTCCCCAACCCCCTCACTGCCCTCACCGTGAGGAACCCCCTACCCAACATCCCCCGGCAGGGCATTCCCCAACCCCCTCACTGCCCTCACCGTGAGGATCCCCCTACCCAACATGTCCCGGCAGGGCATTCCCCAACTCCCTCACTGCCCTCACCGTGAGGAACCCCCTACCCAACATCCCCCGGCAGGGCATTCCCCAACCCCCTCACTGCCCTCACCGTGAGGAACCCCCTACCCAACATCCCCCGGCAGGGCATTCCCCAACCCCCTCACTGCCCTCACCGTGAGGAACCCCCTACCCAACATCCCCCGGCAGGGCATTCCCCAACCCCCTCACTGCCCTCACCGTGAGGAACCCCCTACCCAACATCCCCGGCAGGGCATTCCCCAACCCCCTCACTGCCCTCACCGTGAGGAACCCCCTACCCAACATCCCCCGGCAGGGCATTCCCCAACCCCCTCACTGCCCTCACCGTGAGGAACCCCCTACCCAACATCCCCCGGCAGGGCATTCCCCAACCCCCTCACTGCCCTCACCGTGAGGAACCCCCTACCAAACATCCCCCGGCAGGGAATTCCCCAACCCCCTCACTGCCCTCACCGTGAGGAACCCCCTACCCAACACCCCCGGCAGGGCATTCCCCAACCCCCTCACTGCCCTCACCGTGAGGAACCCCCTACCCAACATCCCCCGGCAGGGCATTCCCCAACCCCCTCACTGCCCTCACCGTGAGGAACCCCCTACCAAACATCCCCCGGCAGGGAATTCCCCAACCCCCTCACTGCCCTCACCGTGAGGAACCCCCTACCCAACATCCCCCGGCAGGGCATTCCCCAACCCCCTCACTGCCCTCACCGTGAGGAACCCCCTACCCAACATCCCCCGGCAGGGCATTCCCCAACCCCCTCACTGCCCTCACCGTGAGGAACCCCCTACCCAACATCCCCCGGCAGGGCATTCCCCAACCCCCTCACTGCCCTCACCGTGAGGAACCCCCTACCCAACATCCCCCGGCAGGGCATTCCCCAACCCCCTCACTGCCCTCACCGTGAGGATCCCCCTACCCAACATCTCCCGGCAGGGCATTCCCCAACTCCCTCACTGCCCTCACCGTGAGGAACCCCCTACCCAACATCCCCCGGCAGGGCATTCCCCAACCCCCTCACTGCCCTCACCGTGAGGAACCCCCTACCCAACATCCCCCGGCAGGGCATTCCCCAACCCCCTCACTGCCCTCACCGTGAGGAACCCCCTACCCAACATCTCCCGGCAGGGCATTCCCCAACCCCCTCACTGCCCTCACCGTGAGGAACCCCCTACCCAACATCCCCGGCAGGGCATTCCCCAACCCCCTCACTGCCCTCACCGTGAGGAACCCCCTACCCAACATCCCCCGGCAGGGCATTCCCCAACCCCCTCACTGCCCTCACCGTGAGGAACCCCCTACCCAACACCCCCCGGCAGGGCATTCCCCAACCCCCTCACTGCCCTCACCGTGAGGAACCCCCTACCCAACATCCCCCGGCAGGGCATTCCCCAACCCCCTCACTGCCCTCACCGTGAGGAACCCCCTACCCAACATCCCCCGGCAGGGCATTCCCCAACCCCCTCACTGCCCTCACCGTGAGGAACCCCCTACCCAACACCCCCCGGCAGGGCATTCCCCAACCCCCTCACTGCCCTCACCGTGAGGAACCCCCTACCCAACATCCCCCGGCAGGGCATTCCCCAACCCCCTCACTGCCCTCACCGTGAGGAACCCCCTACCCAACATCCCCCGGCAGGGCATTCCCCAACCCCCTCACTGCCCTCACCGTGAGGAACCCCCTACCCAACATCCCCCGGCAGGGCATTCCCCAACCCCCTCACTGCCCTCACCGTGAGGAACCCCCTACCCAACATCCCCCGGCAGGGCATTCCCCAACCCCCTCACTGCCCTCACCGTGAGGAACCCCCTACCCAACATCCCCCGGCAGGGCATTCCCCAACCCCCTCACTGCCCTCACCGTGAGGAACCCCCTACGCTGCTTCAAATGGAAGCTCCGTTCCTCTAATCTAAAGGGGGGGCCTCTGGTGCGTTGATTGTTTTTATGGGAAAAAAGAACATCCCCCAACTGCCTATAATCCCCTCTAATGTACTTGTACAGAGTAATCATGTCCCCTCGCAAGCGCCTCTTTTCCAGAGAAACAACCCCAACCCTGACAGTCTCACCTCATAGTTTAACCCTTCCATCCCCTTTACCAGTTTACTTGCAGTCTCTGCACTCTCTCCAGCTCATTAATATCCTTCTTAAAGGACAACTAAAGCCTAAAAAAGAATATGGCTAGAAATGTTTATCTGTGTGTTTGAGCCCCTGTACCAGCCCAACATCCCCAAAGCTCTATAGAAATAAAGCCCCATTTTTTTTTATTGAAAAATATACTTTATTACATATATAATATAAATATACAAAAACAAATATTTTCCTTTGCATTCATTCATTACATTCTCATATACTTTCATAATAAAGCAATAGAGGTAGGGGGGGAGGGAGATGGGAAAGGGATGTTGAATTGACTTGCCCAAAGCTTTATTTTCCACAACGAGGGAGGGAGGGGGAGAAGGAGAGGGGATTTCAGTCCTCTTGTTCCTCAAGGCTGTGCCGGATGTTACAGTCCCGGAGCAGAATGTGGATCAGTCTTGGATTGAGACCCTCTCTCCCCTCAGAATGAGGCAGTTCCTGGGGTACCACAAAACCTCCTTAAAACAGTTCATAAGGCACCAGGTTTCCTGAATTGCCCCTTCCGTGTGAGTTCCCTGGAACAGCCCATAAAGCATCAGCTGGGATTCTCATTGGAGGAGTTTTCGCATATTAAAGCAGTCGCTGGCTGTTGAGATTGAGAGAAAAGTTTTGTAAAAACTTCTATAACAAAACTATGGGGGCAGTGGGGCAGCATCATGGCTGGGTTTACAGACCCTTTAACTATTCATCTATAGATTTTAGAATTGTCCATAGATTTGCATTGTAATAAATGTTATTTTCTTTTTTTCTCAGTCACAGATCCTGTAATTAGGCTCAGACCTTAGATGGGGCAAAGCCAGAGTCTGGGAAGGGTTAATGTACATAGAAGAGCCATTGGCCCCAACTCAGACCCCATAGAGACATTTACCTACCTCTTCCCTGTGGCTGAACAACATCTTCCTTCTTCTTTTGTCTCAGAATCACAAAACCCAAGCAAAGAGCGGCCACAAGTGAAATAATAATGATAATAATTCCTACTACTCTTCGTTTTGTGAGACTCCATTTAGCATCTGCAATGAAAAGAGCCACAATCAAGTTCCATTAGTTCCATTATTTTCATTGGATAATATAATATTGGGAGTGGCAAAGGGATATGGGAAAAGGTTTATGTTGCCTTTAATTTTTCCCTAGTGGGAACAAGAAGGTTGTTGTTAAAGAGGGAACTTTGGGGTTCAGGAAGTTGGGGTGTTTTGGGGGGAAGAGCTTGTTATCATTCCATTCTGCTGGTTCCGACTCTATAGTGGATTTGCCAGGGGGAATTTGTTGCAGTTGAATTGGGGGGGCTCAACCCTCTGTCAGCATACCTGTAGGGGTATCAGGTGCAAATTACTGGAACAACCCCACCTTACATGGGGGGTCAACACTCAGCAGCAAAAAAATCCAGTAGCACACTGATGTAGCAAGCCGTGCAACAAAGCCTTTTATTTGCCCAAGTACATACAGGAGCAACGTTCTGCGCCCCTTGGAGAAAGGGACCGGAGAAAGTCTGCAGGTTCCAGGCAGCAAAAACCATCACAATTTGTAGTGTTTCCCATAATCCTTTGGTTCCCTGACATTCTAGGCAGCACACAAACAGTGCATAATATGGCAGCTCAGGGGGTCCCTGTATTTTCTCCAGTTGATAAATACTCCCCTAAAAACCTCACACAAGGGAAAAAAGAGCTGGGAAATACTGATAAATATGCCCAAATGTGCCAGGTAGTAACATGGGGCTGATATGGTCCTAATATGGGCCTGATATGGGGATAACATAGAGTTAATCTGGGCCTAATCTGGGGATAATATGGGGATAATATGGGCCTAATCTGGGGCTAACATGAAGCTAATATGGGCCTAATATGGGTCTAATCTGGGGCTAATATGGGCCCAACATAGGGCTAACATGGGGCTAATATGGGCCTAATCTAGAGTTAACATGAGGCTAATATGGGCCTCATATGGGTCTAATCTGGGGCTAACATGGGGCTAACATGGGGCTAATATGGGCCTAGTGTGGGCCTAGTGTGGGCCTAGTGTGGGCCTAGTATGGGGCTAACATGGGGCTAACATGGGGCTAACATGGGGCTAACATGGGGCTAATATGGGCCTAGTATGGGCCTAGTATGGGGCTAATATGGGCATCCGGTGGGAAATTTTTGAAACATTGTCTATTGAACAGACACAAAGGATTCTGGTATCTCTCAGAGCTCAGGTGCTCCCAGGTAATTAGCTCCATGTAACAGCGCCATTAGTGGAACCAGATAATCACATGTTCTCACCTGTCAGTTCTACCTTCAGTGACTGCACAAGAGGTTCCGTCAGGGCCTGATGTTCCACCACACAAGAGATCTCCATCCCCTGACTCTCAGCTGTTGGGAGGAACCGGTAGGGCAACTCCAGAGCAGAACTGTTAATTCTCTTTATCTCTGAGGGTTCCACCCGAGATCCATTCAGGAACCAACTCACAGCAATGGCTTCTGGGTAATACCCCCACACTCGGCACATCAGGGTCTGCTCCTCATTCACATAAAATGGCCCATGGCTGATATTCATCATGGGGGCGGCTGGAAGGGAAAACCATATTACAACTGTGTCCCATTATGGAGACTCTCCTGATTGGCAGGATTTGTACCCACAGAGGTCCCTCACTGACACTTCTATAGGGTGAGACACTGCTATTGCCCCCTATCAGCCTCTATCAGTGCAGCCCGCTAACGGGGCAGCTCACTGGGGTACATAGGGGCTCAGTACTTACCCCCAACCCTTGAGCAAACACAATAAGGGCAATTGCCAGGGTCTGGATAAAATGCCGCATTGTGGGTAGAACATGTGGCAGTTAGTGCCTGAGTTTTGCTACATAATGAATGTACCATGTGAGTGAATGAGTCTTCTGTATATAGTCTTTGGGGGGCAGGGGGAACCATGGCCAATGGGATCCTTCAGATTCCTGAATCAATGCCTGTATGACAGTTAGCCGGATTGTACTAATAAGTAAAAACTAAATGTCAGACATTACCTTCATAGAGCAGCTGGAAATCCTCCTGTAATGGGGCAGAGAGAGACTCATGTTGGACCCGGATAGAGAAGTTCTGGTTCCCCTCGGTGGGTACAATGGTCACTGTGCTGGTCACTCGGTATGTACCATCTGCATTTCTCTGGGGGGGGAGCTCAGTCCTACCAGCCAGTATCTCCCCCTCCCTGAGCCATTTAATGTCAATGTCCACGGGGTAGAACCCAGTAATGGCGGCACTCAGGGCGCTCTCCTTATTCTCAGTAACCAGTTTATTGGTGATGTTTATCTGGGGGGGGGCTGAAACAGAGAACATACAGTTTCATATAAAAGTGCTGTAATTTCAGAATATTATAATACACAAAACCACAAATTATCTATTTTAATGATCCCCCCCCCCTGTATTTTATGCCCCCTCAGTATGAAATGAAGGCGCAATATATTTGTACCTTGGATTTCCAGCCTGATCTCCTTCTCTTGCCACTCGGTGCCGTAAGTGACGGAGCAGGAGTAGGTCCCCCCATCGGATATCTGAGCGTTAGAGACAGACAGAGAGGCCTCTCCCAACAGAGCGGAATTGGGGTCCAAGGAGAACCGGGGGTCCGTGGCGCTCACCTCACTATCAGTGCATGACAGTCGTATCTGCCCATTAAAGTGCCACTTTATGTTCAAGAGTTTGGGATCCGCAGGGAATGGATCAATACGGAATGTGCAGGGAATCAGGGTGTCGGATCCTTTCTGGGCAACGTGGGGGGACGGAGCAGTCACCTCCAGAACTGACCCTGCAGGTACAGGGGGACAGTAAATAAAGCACATTATGTGCCACATTGTTATATTACAGTTACTAATGTGCTGCCTCTCTATGTATTTCCAGCTTTACCTAAGGAAGGTCCAGGTTTCTGTTTATATTTCCCATACAGTACCAATACAGTACCCATACAGTACCCATACAATACCCACACAGTACCCATACAGTACCCATACAGTGCCAATGCAGGACCCATACAGGACCCATACAGTGCCAATGCAGGACCCATTCAGTACCCATACAGTACCAATGCAGGACCCATTCAGTACCCATACAGTACCAACACAGTACCAACACAGTACCCATACAGTACCAATACAGTTCCAACGCAGTACCAACACAGTACCCATACAGTACCCATACAGTACCCATACAATACCCATTCAGTACCCATACAGTACCAACACAGTACCCACACAGTACCAACACAGTACCCATACAGTACCCACACAGTACCCATACAATACCCATACAGTACCCATACCAAAGGGACCGGTGCCAAAGTCATAGGGTATTTCCTTTCTCACAAACCAGTTTGTAAGGTGTCTGCCCTACTGGACCTGGGTTGGGTTGCACATAAACATATTTCTCTTTGGTTGTAACATTCCCAGCAATAATGTTCCGATACCTGGAGGGAACCTTCATAGATGAGTAGGGGCAGTTATAGCAGCAAGGGGAGGGGCAACCCAACTGCCCCCCTGTGGGATGGAACCCCGACTGTGAGCCTGACCCCCAACATCACTGCCCAACCTCACTAATGCCCTTGTGGCTGAATGGGAGCAACTCCCAGCAACACTGTTCCACCATCTAGTGGGAACCTTCCCAGAAGGGCAGGGGCAGTTATAGCAGCAAGGGGAGGGGAAACCCAACTGCCCCCCTGTGGGATGGAACCCTGACTGTGAGCCTGACCCCCAACATCACTGCCCAACCTCACTAATGCCCTTGTGGCTGAATGGGAGCAACTCCCAGCAACACTGTTCCACCATCTAGTGGGAACCTTCCCAGAAGGGCAGGGGCAGTTATAGCAGCAAGGGGAGGGGCAACCCAACTGCCCCCCTGTGGGATGGAACCCCGACTGTGAGCCTGACCCCCAACATCACTGCCCAACCTCACTAATGCCCTTGTGGCTGAATGGGAGCAACTCCCAGCAACACTGTTCCACCATCTAGTGGGAACCTTCCCAGAAGGGCAGGGGCAGTTATAGCAGCAAGGGGAGGGGCAACCCAACTGCCCCGCTGTGGGATGGAACCCCGACTGTGAGCCTGATCCCCAACATCACTGCCCAACCTCACTAATGCCCTTGTGGCTGAATGGGAGCAACTCCCAGCAACACTGTTCCACCATCTAGTGGGAACCTTCCCAGAAGGGCAGGGGCAGTTATAGCAGCAAGGGGAGGGGCAACCCAACTGCCCCCCTGTGGGATGGAACCCCGACTGTGAGCCTGACCCCCAACATCACTAATGCTCTTGTTGCTGAGAGATATAAAACATATGCCCGGGGTCGGACTGGGATGTGTGAGGCCCATCGGGCTGCTACCCCAGGGACCCCCCGCACCCCTCTGGGGACCCATCACCAGCCCCTCCCCCCCCCCCCCCACACCTAATACTTACTTTGCTGCAATTGGGGAAGAGACGGCAGTGGGGGAGCAATAAGGGAAGGGAGGGAGGGGTTGGGTCTCGGCAGGACCCACAAGGCTTATTTCCGGTGTCCCACTGGCCCAGTCTCAGCTGCATACGCCTGGCTCCAAACAACTCAACTACTAGGACATATCATTGGGTTTACAGTATTGAACCGCACAGCCCGTAGATCAGGCTTGATGCATGAATCCTCGCAAGGCACAAAGCTGAGCCATTCAATCCAAATATCACTTGATAAAGGCCGTCACATTGCCCGAAACATGTTGTGTATTTTGGTCTGAAATAAATAGCATTTTAGCAGAATTCTGCTTTATGGTGCTCTCCTCTATATATGGATTGTATATCATTGGGTTTAGTGTGAGTGTGAGTGTGAGTGATCAATAGAAAGTTTTATTTTCTCTTTTATTTTCCTTGTCCCCCCAGAAACATCTCTCTTTCTCTCATCTTTCTGGAAAAACCTGTTTATGTACATTCTGTATCCGTTATACACTCCCACATAATCATGTATGGAACGTGAGCCACTCGGGACTTATTGTGCCAAATATACAAGTAGCCAAACAGCCCCCCCCCACAGGGTGAGGCATGCTGGGAGCTGTAGTCCAGCAACATCAGGGCTGTATTCTTAAAGCAATATTGCCCAATAAAACTTTCCCCCAAATCCCTATTAAAATGCAAAAGAATCCTCCAATGAGAATCCCAGCTGATGTGAGTAAATCCGGCTCTCCCTCCTGTTGCTGGGGGCATAGTGCATAGGGATTCTCATTGGAGGATTACTCTGCATATTAATTGGCCCTGGAGGGCGGGGCTCTCACACACATGCACATAATGAGCAAACTGGGGCACTAAGTACCATTTGCATGTTAGTGCCACAACATGGCCGCCCACACTGGGAGCCCCTCCTGTTGCTGGGGGCATAGTGCCCGTTAGGGGCATTTTTTGCACAAAATGGTATTGTTTCCCCCAACCAGAGTGTGGGCTCTATTAAGGGCTCTGGCACACGGGGGAGATTAGTCGCCCGCGATTAACTCCCTGTTCGCGGGCGACTAATCTCCCCGAGTTGCCTACCCCTGCCATCCCACCGGCGAACATGTAAGTCGCCGGCGGGATGGCACACGCGGCGGGGCGATTTCCGGAAATCGCCGAAAAAGACTCGCGAGTCTTTTTCGGCGGTTTGCGCGAAATCGCGCCGCCGCATGTGCCATCCCACCGGCGACTTACATGTTCGCCGGTGGGATGGCAGGGGTAGGCAACTCGGGGAGATTAGTCGACTAATCTCCCCCGTGTGCCAGAGCCCTAATCTGCCCTTCCACTGGGGTAAACTATTTTTCACTAATAATTGCCTTTTAAAGGGGTTGTTCACCTTTAAAGGGGTTAACTTTTAGTATAATATAGAGAGTAATATTCTGAGACAATTTGCAATTGGTCTTCATTTTTCATTTGTGTCTTTTTAGTTATTTAAGTTTTTGTTCATTAGCTCTCCAGTTTAAGCAGCTATGTGGTTGCTAGGGTCCAAATTAACTCAGCAACCAGGGAGTGGTATGAATGAGAGGCTGGTATATGAATAGGGGAGGGGCTGAATAGAAAGATAAGGAATAAAAAGTAACAATAACAATAAAACTGGAGCCTCACAGAGCAATAGGTTTTTGGTTGCTAGGGTCCAAGTTACCTTAGCAACCAGTTAGTGGTGTGAATGAGAGGCCAGTATATGAATAGGGGGAGGGGCTGAATAGAAAGATAAGGAATAAAAAGTAACAATAACAATAAAACTGGAGCCTCACAGAGCAATAGGTTTTTGGTTGCTAGGGTCCAAGTTACCTTAGCAACCAGGGAGTGGTGTGAATGAGAGGCCGGTATATGAATAGGGGAGGGGCTGAATAGAAAGATAAGCAATAAAAAGTAACAATAACAATAAAACTGGAGCCTCACAGAGCAATAGGTTTTTGGTTGCTAGGGTCCAAGTTACCTTAGCAACCAGTTAGTGGTGTGAATGAGAGGCCAGTATATGAATAGGGGGAGGGGCTGAATAGAAAGATAAGGAATAAAAAGTAACAATAACAATAAAACTGGAGCCTCACAGAGCAATAGGTTTTTGGTTGCTAGGGTCCAAGTTACCTTAGCAACCAGGGAGTGGTGTGAATGAGAGGCCGGTATATGAATAGGGGAGGGGCTGAATAGAAAGATAAGCAATAAAAAGTAACAATAACAATAAAACTGGAGCCTCACAGAGCAATAGGTTTTTGGTTGCTAGGGTCCAAGTTACCTTAGCAACCAGGGAGTGGTGTGAATGAGAGGCCGGTATATGAATAGGGGAGGGGCTGAATAGAAAGATAAGGAATAAAAAGTAACAATAAAACTGGAGCCTCACAGAGCAATAGGGTTTGGCTGCCGGGGTCAGTGACCCCCATTTGAAAGCTGCAAAGAGTCAGAAGGAGAAGGGAAATAGTTCAAAAATTCTAAAAAAATAAATAACGAAGACCAATTGACACATAACAGCCCTGACTTCTCTATGTTGGGATATTTCAGGTCTCTGGGAGGCTGACTGATCGGGTCGGTCTCAGTTATATGAAATGTGACAGTGATTGTTCCCCCCAAGCCAAAACTGCCGGCAAAGTGCCATTAGACCAGGGATCCCCAACCTTTTTAACCTGTGAGCCACACTCTAATGTGAAATTAGTTGGGGAGCAACACAAGCAGGAAAAGTGTTCATGAGGAGCCAAATATGGCCTGGGATTCAACGTACATGGCTGGGAGTTCGAATCTGGGCACTTTACATTATAATTATAAAAAGCACTGCTATTTTTTTATTTTAATTTAAAAGCCCAAGGACTTGCTTCAAATCACCCAAAAGTGCAGTAATAGTGCACAAAGTGCATTACGGGGGCAGGTAGGAAGGAAAAAGACAGAGTTCCAAAATCCTCCACGTCACGTGGCCAAAAGTCCCACAATAAAACAGAGTCTTTGGTCTCTTATCACTGAGGCTAGGGGTAGATCATTTGTCCCCTACCCCCCAGGCTAAAATACCTGTCAGACCCCTCTCACCATAAGGCTAGGGGGGTCCCTTTATCCCCCACGCTGCAGGCAAAAGGCTTCAAAGGGTCGGAAGAAACAACACGTGAATAGTCCCAACAATTTGTGCCCATAGGAAACCATTGCATCGAATGAGTACAAATAAGCAATGAAACCATGGAATAAACCAATGATACAGGTGAGCAGGGGAGTCTGCATCTGCCCCTATACCTGCTATTGCCACTCCAACCAGTACAGGGGTATAAACAGCTTACCTGTTTGGGGCAGGAGGAAAAGACAGAGGATTGTAAGGACCCGGGGAAGTTTAGCAGCATCTCTTGTGCCTCCCATGTCTCTCTCTTATTGCCCCTTCTTCTCCTTATAATCATATGATTTGCAGCTTTAACTGCCCCTCTGTATCTCCTTGTGAGTGTCCTACCCTTCTGCCCCAGCTGTGGTTTTTAACCCCGTATGACTGGGCATGGGAGTGTGGCATGAAGCTGGTGTCCTGGGTGTGGAGTCAGGTGGGCTGTGTGGCAGTATTAGTGAAGTTACAGGGAACATTGGGCTCCCACTTGATTGGTCCACACAGCTCACCTGATAGTCACCAGACACATGGTTATTTAAGGCGCTTACCCAGGCTAGCTGTGGACTCCGGTCAGAGCCGGGTGTGGAAATCCTGGGGAGGCACCTCCATTGCCGTTTCAGCTAGTTTCCTGTCATGGAGAGGGAGGAGTCCTCGCTTCCCAGCCTGCTAAGGAAGATATTGAGTGTGTTGTGGCTGCGCCACCATGTGGCACCTGAGGAAATTACACGCATTTTATATCCGGTCCCAGAGCAGCATTTTTTGGAAGACCAGTCAGAGGATGCGGCTAGTGCTAAAGTAGATAGTGCTTCAAGCAGCATTCCCAGGCCACTTATAAAGCGTCGCCTTGTGGGGAAGCTGCCTGCAAAGAAGGGAGCTATGAAGTGTAAGAAGCCAGGGATGCAGGGCCCTAGTAAGTCTCTCAAATGGCCTGCAGTATCCCCACCTCAGCACACTGGGAACTTGGAGCAACCTGGTCCTTCAACTCTGCAAAGTGGTGAGTTACGCACTGTATCTGCGCCACAACCTCCTGTTCCACAGAGACAAAAGGACTTCCAGACTCCAAGCACCAGTACAACTCAGACTCCCTCTACACTTCAGCAACTTGGTAATGTATCTCATTTAAATGACATTACTGTAATTACGGAAGTGATGCAGTCACTGTCTTCAGTTATTAACAAATTGCAAGATGGCTCTGGGGCTTCAGATTTATCCCTATTGGGGTTTCAGAAGCCTGAGGGATGTAACTGTCTGTGACCCTACCCCACTAGGTCTCCACCTCTCTTCTTCCATTAAGGACAAGATTATGAGAGAGGAATACATTGACATATTGTCTTTGTTACCGTCTTATAAAGAATTTATAAAAATGGAAAAAAAGGGAGATAGTGAGGGAACTAGAAGGCGGCCAGTAGCCAGAACATTTTCTAACTGGTTACAGGCTTTTTGTATTTTTGCAAATGTGCTATGTTCAAAAAAGCCACATCTTTCACCTCAATTGTTTAAACACCTGGATATTATACTGGAAGCCTACCGTGCATATGGCGGTGTCTCGTGGTTCATTTATGATGAACGTTTTCGTCAAAAACTTGCAGTACATCCGGGGTTGACTTGGGGCCAGAAAGATGTGGACTTATGGATGGGAATATTGGCACCAAAGCCGACATTTCCATCCACAACTCGCCCAGCAACAACAAAACCCAATGTGTGTTGGGCTTACAATGAGACGACATGCAAGTGGCAAGCCGCGTGTCGGTACAAGCACGAATGTGTGCACTGTGCAGGGAATCACCCGGCATTTCGCTGCATTGGCAAATTTACAGGTAATAAACCCAACACAAAGGATCTTCAAGGAAAAAGCGACGTCACCAGTGAACTTAGCAAAAATGTTGCCTTGGCTAAGCCTATATATATATATATATATATATCCCTACAAACTGAAGGGGGAACTGCTTAGATCCGGTTTTCAATGTGGTTTTTGGATACCAATTGAGAGGGTTAGGCCATCCAAGGTAGTCCCAGATAATCTTAAATCTGTCTATCAGCATCCACAGGTAGTTATGGAAAAAATTAGAAAAGAGCTAGAGCTCGGGAGGATTCTCGGTCCATTCACTGAGTTCCCCTTCCTGAATTTTAAAGTCTCACCATTGGGGGTGGTCCCTAAAAGAGACCCTGGGACATATAGGCTCATACACCATTTGTCATTTCCCATGGGGGATTCGGTCAATGATGGTATAGATATCGAGTTGTGTACTGTATCCTATTCTTCTTTGGATGAGGCATTATCACTGCTACGCAAATGTGGTAAGGGAGCTTTGATGTCAAAGTGTGATATACAATCTGCCTTTAGGTTACTCCCTATCAATCCTCAGTGTTTCCACCTACTGGGGTTCCACTTTGATGGACTGTTCTATTTCGACAGGTGCCTTCCCATGGGGTGCTCCCTTTCATGTTTTTATTTCGAAGCTTTTTCAACTTTTGTGGAATGGTCCCTCAAATGGGAAACTGGATCTGAATATGTCATTCATTATCTGGATGATTTCTTGTTCTTGGGCCCCCATGGGACAGACACCTGTAGAAGAATGCTTAACACATTTGTATGGCTAGCAAAGGAATTTGGTATTCCCCTTGCACCAGAAAAGACAGTATATCCGACTACATCTATAGTTTTTCTAGGAATAGAAATAGATTCGATTAGGATGGAATTTAGACTCGCTGAGGATAAAGTTAACAAGCTAAAATTGCTGGTGGCTGCTACACTCTTCTCTTTGGTGAGAAAGAGGGCAATATTGAGAAACAAAAGTCAGATATCAGGTGTGTGGGCACATATAACAATCAATGGCCTAATATCAAACGAATTTTGCAGAGACATTGGAGGGTCTTAAAGGGGGACCGAGATCTGGGACAGATTTTGCCCAATTCACCGACTCTAGTGGCCAGGAGATCTACTAGTTTGGGAGATGTACTAGTACATAGTCACTATAGTGAACGTAATTCATCACCATCACATTTTCTTACTCCCACAGTGGGCTCCCATAAGTGTCATAGATGTGAAGCGTGCCAGTATATGGCACCTATGAAATATTTTCAACAACCTGGTACCCTAAAGAAGTTTGAGATCAGGCAATTTATCAATTGCCGCACCACAGGGGTGATCTATGTGGCCATGTGTAGTTGCCCCATGCTGTATGCTGGAAAGACTTTTCGGGAACTGCGTAAACGGGTCCTTGAACACATTGGGACTATCTTAAATAATAAGGAAACCCCCCTTGCCAGACATATGAGGGACTTCCATGGATCTGATATAACTACTATTTCCTTTTTTGGTATTGAAAAGGTCAAACTAGGACCAAGAAAGGGTGATATTAATAATCTGTTGCTGAAAAAAGAGTGTGAATGGATTTATCGGCTCAAATCCAGAGTACCCCTGGGCCTCAATGAGGGGTTTACCTTTACCCCCTTTATACAGAAAAGATAATAATAAACATTGGCAGAGATAGACACTGTCCTTTCGTATTTTGGCCACTAGATGGCATGATAAATAAAGCAAATTGGAGTCAGGGTATATATAGCCAGCACTTGAATTGTTGAACCAATGATAGCCCCTGAGGAAGTCACGTGGGGCGTGACGAAACGCGTTGGGCAGGGCTAAGGTGGTTGGTGGAGCGGTGGGGGACACGGAGAGAGTCTGGCCTCGTGAACGGAGTCGACCCGTTCGTGAGGCATGCGGCAGTGACAAGCCGCTTCTAGGTCTGTGGGAGGACTGTTCTTTTAACAGACTGGGGGTGCAAAGTACAGAGCGGGTGTCCCATAAAGAAAGGGAACGCTCAGTTATTGCACATACTGTAGCAGGAAGTGGGTGGGTGTGGCTACAGACCCTGCAGTACGGTCTCTCAAGGTTAGCTGGGACCGCACACCACGGCATCAGAGGCAACAAGTGCGACGGTGCAGGTGTTCTGAGGTGACATCTCGGTTCACTGAAAGCAGGCACCTTTATAAATAAATAAACTAATCCTTGATACACTGCCATATCCTCCATGTAGCATGTAGCACAACCCAGTATAGAAACTGTATATAGTTACAGAGCAATTATACGGATCGCTTCTATTTTGGTAATGAGGGTATAGTTGGGTATCCCTCAAAAATATCTAGCCTCTCTCCCTCCCCCCCCCCCCCACTTTTCTCTTTCTTCCACCTTTTCCAAGGGAACCTGGGTACCTATGCAGGAATGAATTGTGTCTAAATAATTATACGCTATTTATTACCCTTGATGATTATTCCCTTTGGTATATACTAACTATTGGCAATGAACTCTTTTCCACTATGATCCTTGCTGGACAAGTGGTTTTTGAACTAATTAATGAACTTGTTAATTTATTGATCTAATTTTAAATATATGAAATAAAAGGTAAATTTTAAAGTAGGCATAAGCACAAAATAGTTTTTTCTTTTGTGAGGCTGCTACTTTAACCTGCAGTAAATTGAAATTAAAACAGTTGCAGAGTCTCATTGGCCACTTAAACTTTGCCACTAGGATCATGCCAATTGGTCGGGTTTTTACCAAAAGATTATGTGCTTTGACAGCAGGCATTAAGAATCCTAACTGGCATATTCCTATTCCCTTGGAAGTTAAGAGTGATTTGTTAATATGGCAACAATTTCTAGAACACTTTAATGGAAAAACTTGCTGGCAAGAGGATTATGTGGACAATGAGACCCTGCAACTGTTGCACAGATGCTGCATCTACAGTAGGATTTGGGGCATTTTTTCAAAACCAATGGTCCGTGGGCACCTGGCCAACAAAATGGATAGAGGCGGGGCTCACTAAAAATATGGTACTGCTGGAGTTTTTTCTAATTTTGGTTTCTATTGAAATTTGGGGGTTGGAATTATCAAATAAGAAAATTATAGTAAATTGTGATAATTTGGGTGTTGTGCAAGTTATTAATAACATGTCCTCTTCATCACCACCAGTACTAAACTTACTAAGACAATTTGTCCTTAGAGCTCTGTCTCGCAACATTATGGTTAAGGAAAGGCATATTCCTGGTATATATAATAAAACTGCTGACGCTTTATCTCGCTTGCAGTTTCAGATTTTTTGGGAGCTACAAAGGAATGCATGCGAAGTGGGAGTCACCTGTCCCAGTTATCTGTGGGACTCAGTATTCCCAATATAATGTCGGCATTACACCAGTCAGTGGCCGTTACACCCTGTCCCAGCTATCTGTGGGACTCAGTATTCCCAATATAATGTCGGCATTACACCAGTCAGTGGCCGTTACACCCTGTCCCAGTTATCTGTGGGACTCAGTATTCCCAATATAATGTCGGCATTACACCAGTCAGTGGCCGTTACACCCTGTCCCAGTTATCTGTGGGACTCGGTATTCCCAATATAATGTCGGCATTACACCAGTCAGTGGCCGTTACACCCTGTCCCAGTTATCTGTGGGACTTGGTATTCCCAATATAATGTCAGCATTACACCAGTCAGCGGCCGTTACACCCTGTCCCAGTTATCTGTGGGACTCAGTATTCCCAATATAATGTCGGCATTACACCAGTCAGTGGCCGTTACACCCTGTCCCAGTTATCTGTGGGACTCAGTATTCCCAATATAATGTCAGCATTACACCAGTCAGTGGCCGTTACACCCTGTCCCAGTTATCTGTGGGACTCAGTATTCCCAATATAATGTCGGCATTACACCAGTCAGTGGCCGTTACACCCTGTCCCAGTTATCTGTGGGACTCGGTATTCCCAATATAATGTCAGCATTACACCAGTCAGTGGCCGTTAAAACCTGGAATGATTATTTATCATCCTGGACAGACTGGCAAAGTTCTAAAGGCTGCAATGTTTCAGTGACCCTGTGTGACAGTGACTTACTGATACTGTTTGTGTTACATTGTGGGAAAACAAAAAGCAGAATGGCACTCAGGGCTAGAGGAAAATAATTCCTTATTAAAGAATCTTTATTTGCGAAAAAGATGCAACGTTTTGAGGCAAAGCAGCCTCTTGTTTTCCTACTGGTTTTTGTGAGGGTGCCGATCCCTCTGGCAGTGTGCACCGGGCGGTCAAACTTGGAGAGCTAGGGTGTGCGGTAAGGCCTCTGTTGTGTTACATTGTGCCCAGAAGGGACAATCTATTAATAGTATTAAAAGGAAAGTGGCTGGGATTTCATTTTGGGCCAGATTGCTAAATATAAACTTCACCAAAGAACCACTTGTACAGCAGATTCTTAAAGGCTTAGCGTGCAATTAAGCCAAATCTGATACCAGGAAACCCATTACGGTCTCGTTGCTTTGTAAACTGGTTAATGTCCTGCCCCAAGTCTGTTTTGATGATTATGAAACCTGTTTATTTAGAACATTATTTGTTATTGTTTATTTTGCAGCAATGCGTATAAGTGAAGCGGTTGCCCCAAATAAACTTACACCAGGTGGAATTTTGCGTAAGGATGTTGCTCTAATGGGGGACAGACTTCATATCAATATTCGTGTATCCAAAACAGACGCGGTGGGTAAGGGATGCATTATTTGGTTGGGTCATTTTGTTGATTCACTTTTGTGTCCTGTCAGGAATTTTCAAACATTTTGTAACATCCGGCCTGAGTCAGACGGCCCTTTCTTCATGCACAGAATTGGTGAGTATCTCTCTAGATTTCAATTTAACAAAGTTTTCAGCATGTGTTTGAAGAAATTAGGCATTCCCGATAAAAACTACCGCTCCCATTCATTCAGAATTGGGGGGCACTCAGGCTGCTCTTTGGGGAGAAAATGAGAGAATGATTAAGAAAATTGGTAGATGGTCCTCCAACCGATACAAACTTTACATCAGACCATCATTGGTGTAACTTTATTGGGCTATTATTTGGCTAATAGTAACTTGTTTCTTTCAGATCTTTTACAAATTTGGATAGTTGGCCGCTCATATGTTAAGTGGGCGATGAGAAGAGCAGAACAGCGCCCATATGGATTGAATCTTAGCTTGCCTAAAGACAGATACATTATCAGATGGAAGGGTATTGTTGGCCTTAAATGGTTTGATTTGTTAGCTACTATATCCTTAATGGTTAAAAAGTGGGGATACCCCGGGATGATTCACCTAGGGGGTAATGACCTTGGTTTCTATAAGATGATAGATATAATTAGAGCTATTAAATATGACTTGTCACAGTTATGTTTGTTAATGCCGGACGTAGCATTGGTGGGGTCGGAGATTATACCCAGATTGTGCTGGCAAACAGGCCGGCTGAAGCCGCTGGAAAAATGCAGACGTAAGCTCAACCGCACCATTGATAAGTTCGCCAAACAGCATCATATACAGGTTTACCGACACCATGAGTTGGAAGATGCAGAAGAAGGGCTGTTTCATGATGATGGGGTGCACTTGTCACCTATTGGCCTGGATATTTTCAATACTGGCTTGCAAAATGCCATTGAGAAGGCTCTTTTGGTGTGGGAAGGGCCAAGCCCAAGTTAAGGAGTTAACTGGCGTGGTTGTAGGTAAATGTTAGTTCTGGCTGTGGGCATGGCAGAACTTTTCAGCATGGCGGGCATTGAAAGTACAGTGCCTGGCTAAGAAGGTTTATTATAAAATATAATTTACATACGAGATGTTGATATCTGATTTTGGTTATTGAAACTTTGATTTATGAATAATAAACAGCTGCGGCCTTTCCCCCCCACATTCCCATAGTCTGGTGTCGGTTATTGTGTTGATTCATTTATTCTTCAGTAATTATTTGGTGATAGGGTAGACAAATAAGTAAATGTATAAATCTGCTACTCTATAATACATGCCTACTACTCCCATGCGTCAGCGCCCAGAGAAAGAAAGACGCGATTGTTTTCCTTCAGATCCTACACATTCAAGTAACGTCCCTGAGTGAGAGTCGAGAGGAATTGGAGGAGGACATTGAACCAGAAAGTGTAGACATCAGAGAGGAGGAAGATAGAAATGAGGATCGGCACGGCAACAACAAATGGTGTCGGTGTTGGAATTGTTCTCCGATGCCGACACTTATGGAATGTGTATGTTGCCATGAGGAGCCGCCATTAAAGCCCTGATCCCGGAACATACATCATGCATCGAGTGGGATTGATTCAAGACCGATATCCTTGACTTCAAAATAACTAATTGCAAAAAGACAAAGAAACCCAATCAGGCTGCATATATGAGGTCATTATTTATTTAGTTTTTTTTAATAAATGGAAACTCATTATCCAGAAAGTTCTGAATTACAGAAAGCCCGTCTCCCATAGACTCCATTTTAAAGCAATATTTCAGAATTTTAAAACTGATTTCCTTTTCTCTGTAATAATAAAACAGTATCTGTACTTGATCCCAAATAAGATATAATTACCCCTTATTGGGGCAGAACAGACCTATTGGGTTTATTTAATGGTTAAATGATTCCCTTTTCTCTGTAATAATAAAACAGTACCTGTACTTGATCCCAACTAAGATATAATTACCCCTTATTGGGGCAGAACAGCCCTATTGGGTTTATTTAATGGTTAAATGATTCCCTTTTCTCTGTAATAATAAAACAGTACCTGTACTTGATCCCAACTAAGATATAATTACCCCTTATTGGGGCAGAACAGCCCTATTGGGTTTATTTAATGGTTAAATGATTCCCTTTTCTCTGTAATAATAAAACAGTACCTGTACTTGATCCCAACTAAGATATAATTACCCCTTATTGGGGCAGAACAGCCCTATTGGGTTTATTTCATGGTTAAATGATTCCCTTTTCTCTGTAATAATAAAACAGTACCTGTACTTGATCCCAACTAAGATATAATTACCCCTTATTGGGGCAGAACAGCCCTATTGGGTTTATTTCATGGTTAAATGATTCCCTTTTCTCTGTAATAATAAAACAGTACCTGTACTTGATCCCAACTAAGATATAATTACCCCTTATTGGGGCAGAACAGCCCTATTGGGTTTATTTAATGGTTAAATGATTCCCTTTTCTCTGTAATAATAAAACAGTACCTGTACTTGATCCCAACTAAGATATAATTACCCCTTATTGGGGCAGAACAGCCCTATTGGGTTTATTTCATGGTTAAATGATTCCCCTTTCTCTGTAATAATAAAACAGTACCTGTACTTGATCCCAACTAAGATATAATTACCCCTTATTGGGGCAGAACAGCCCTATTGGGTTTATTTCATGGTTAAATGATTCCCTTTTCTCTGTAATAATAAAACAGTACCTGTACTTGATCCCAACTAAGATATAATTACCCCTTATTGGGGGCAGAACAGCCCTATTGGGTTTATTTAATGGTTAAATGATTCCCTTTTCTCTGTAATAATAAAACAGTACCTGTACTTGATCCCAACTAAGATATAATTACCCCTTATTGGGGCAGAACAGCCCTATTGGGTTTATTTCATGGTTAAATGATTCCCTTTTCTCTGTAATAATAAAACAGTACCTGTACTTGATCCCAACTAAGATATAATTACCCCTTATTGGGGGCAGAACAGCCCTATTGGGTTTATTTAATGGTTAAATGATTCCCTTTTCTCTGTAATAATAAAACAGTACCTGTACTTGATCCCAACTAAGATATAATTACCCCTTTTTGGGGCAGAACAGCCCTATTGGGTTTATTTCATGGTTAAATGATTCCCTTTTCTCTGTAATAATAAAACAGTACCTGTACTTGATCCCAACTAAGATATAATTACCCCTTATTGGGGCAGAACAGCCCTATTGGGTTTATTTAATGGTTAAATGATTCCCTTTTCTCTGTAATAATAAAACAGTACCTGTACTTGATCCCAACTAAGATATAATTACCCCTTATTGGGGGCAGAACAGCCCTATTGGGTTTATTTAATGGTTAAATGATTCCCTTTTCTCTGTAATAATAAAACAGTACCTGTACTTGATCCCAACTAAGATATAATTACCCCTTATTGGGGCAGAACAGCCCTATTGGGTTTATTTAATGGTTAAATGATTCCCTTTTCTTTGTAATAATAAAACAGTACCTGTACTTGATCCCAACTAAGATATAATTACCCCTTATTGGGGCAGAACAGCCCTATTGGGTTTATTTCATGGTTAAATGATTCCCTTTTCTCTGTAATAATAAAACAGTACCTGTACTTGATCCCAACTAAGATATAATTACCCCTTATTGGGGGCAGAACAGCCCTATTGGGTTTATTTAATGGTTAAATGATTCCCTTTTCTCTGTAATAATAAAACAGTACCTGTACTTGATCCCAACTAAGATATAATTACCCCTTTTTGGGGCAGAACAGCCCTATTGGGTTTATTTAATGTTTTATTGATTTTTTAGTAGACTTAAGGTATAGAGATCCAAATTATAGAAAGACCCCTTATCCGGAATACCCTTGGTCTCAAGCATTCTGGATAATGGGTCCTTTTCCATGTGCCAGCTTGTGCGGTCACGGCAATCAGAGCCAGACCCAAAAGGGAACTACAGTATGTGGGATCTCTACAAGCCTGGGATTTTCCAGTGGAGGACATGATCTTTTACTAGTAAAATAATTTTTCTGTAAATGTTATTATGTTATTATTAATATGTTAAGTTATTTATTATTTTACTATTTTTTTTTTTACTGGTTTACATTTAATATGTTATGTTTCTTTAAATAAATTAAAACAAAGATTTTATTGTTATTGAAAATATTTTATTTCAGCAATAAAAAAAATTGTGTTAAAAAACTTTTTTTTATATTGTGATTCTTGTATAATAAACTTTTCTATACACGACAAAACAATTGAAAGAAATATAGTCACTGAGAAAAATAATAAAGTTACAAAGTATTTTTAAGGTTGATTTAATAAGTAACATTCATTAGATAACAAAATGAACATACTATACAATAAAATTATATTTTCACAAGTTTTAATACTAATATTTGTTGGGCTCCATACCATCTCGCTGTGTATTACACAAACATTTTGTCACATTAGTGAGTGTATATAATCATCTTCCAAACCTGGGGAAGGGCTGAGCTACAACAACAGGTTTCTCTGGATATTTCCCGCTAATCCCTCGCTATGAGATTCCCAACAGGGAACAATCTCCCCTTTCAATATTTTTCCTCCATCAGAAATAATGTTAAACAGATGCAAATCACTCACTTCTTCAAAAATAGGTTTTTCTTTCCATTCTTTGTTCTATTTAGGAAAGTCTATTTTAAATCTTTTCTCTCCAACAGGAACTTCAGATATTTTGCTACAATGAGCGCTAGCCTGCGGCCGATTCACGTTTTTGTTATGTGATAGCGCTGCCGGCATTGTCCTCGCGTACATGGATTCTAATTTAAAAGAAATTATCGTTGGCCGGAATTTCAACGCTTTACTGTGGAAGTTCTCTAGATCCCCCGTATGGCAGAATTTCTCAATTTTGCTAATGTTTAATCAGTAGTGATGAGCGAATCTGTTCCGAAAATGTTCCGAAAATGTCGTGCGACAAAAAAAATTGTCGCCCGTGGCTATTATTTTGTCGCGCGGCTATTCTTTTGTCGCCTGCGGCTATTATTTTGTCGCGCAGCTATTCTTCCGTCATCCGCGGCTATTGTTTTGTTGCACGGCTATTGTTTCATCGCCTGCGGCTATTGTTTTGTTGCCCGCGGCTATTGTTTTGTCGCGCGGCTATTGTTTCGTCACCCGCAGCTATTGTTTTGTCGCGCGGCTATTGTTTCGTCGCCCGCAGCTATTGTTTTGTCGCGCGGCTATTGTTTCGTTGCCTGCGGCTATTATTTTGACGCCCGCGACTATTCTTTTTTGACGCCCGCGACAATTTTTTGATGTGCAGCGAATTTTTCTGCTGCAAATTTTTTCATCCGTTTCGCGAAACAATCCGCCAATGGCGAAACGCGGAAATTCGCCGCGAATCCATGCCTGGCGAAATATTTCGCCCATCACTATTAATCAGTAGTTTGTTGGTTAGAATGGCCACTAAAGTGCTATAAGCCGGATGAGATGGAGTTGGCCATTTTTTTCTTTCATTTCAGCAGCTGTCATTTTTTTGTGTTGGCATTTTTTATATGTTTTCAGATTTCAAAATGTGTGTTTGTTGGTGATTAGTGATGAGTGAATCTGTCCCGTTTTGCTTCGCCGAAAAATTTGGTGGAAAATTCGCGAAACGGCAAAAATGTTGCAAGTAAAAAAAAAAATTCTCCCCGCGGCTATTCTTTTGTCGCCTGCAGACAATTTTTGGACGCGCAGCGAATTTTTCTTCGGCAAATTTTTTAATCCATTTCGCGAAACAGTCGGAATGCGGAAATTCGCCGCAAATCCATGCCTGCCGAAACATTTCGCCCATCACTATTGCCGATATAATAGAGCAGTGATCGCCATTTATCTAAAAGATTTTCTACATTCTGGTCGCATGTTTGGGCACCACAAGCAGTTGGTGATTGGCCCTATCCAGTGGGCTATATCCTTGCATTTTCTTTCTTTACTTGCAGCTGTAAGCTTCTTTACCAGACTTTTACAAATGTGCCATCCGTCCAATTGGTGGTTGATGGTGTCAGATTTTGTTTTCATGAATTTTTGAATACTACTTTGTCTATCAGTTGCCAACACTTTAATGTCTACTCCTTTTTCTTACATAGTAACACAGTAACATAGTAAGTTGGGTTGAAAAAAGACATACGTCCATCACGTTCAACCATAATGCCTATATATAACCTGCCTAACTACTAGTTCTTCTGAATTAAATAGTCAATTTTCAAAAGCAATTTTTCCCATTTGACCTGCAGTTTTTCGAGGACTTGCTCTATAGTGAAATCCACAATATTTTTGGTCATGATGTCCATCATGGTATATGTACAGTATTTTGCGCAATGGCCTGGACTATCAAATTGGCTGAAACAACAGCTTTATCTGCAAGATCCTGTTCCAATATTTCTTGTTCCTTGATCCATGCCAAATCAATTGTGGGGAATAAATATCGTTTCTGATAGGTGTAATATGTGGTATGAGAAAAGAATGGGATAGACAATAGCTGAAACATTTCTTTAACTTTCGTAAAGGATGATCCACTCAGTAAAATGGCACAGGCTACCGATACATTCCCAATAGATATCTGTCCTGCTATTGGTTGAGAGTTCCATATCAAAGAGCAATGTCCAGACAGACATGTTAACTTGACTTCTACCATAGTTCTAGTCAAATTTTTTTCAATTTCAATTATTGGTGCATGGCATGGCGAGTTAGCACTATGTTGGCATTTTATTAGATACAAAAGTTGGTCCAGCAGTTTTTTAAATACTATAAAATTTCCTCTTTTTTCAGTAAATGTTGTATCATCTTTTGTAAAGCTAACACTTTCCTCTGGTTCATAAAGAGATATGTCCTTTTCTTCTTCTATACTGGGCTCCATTGCCTGGATACTGCTTAGCTGACTGTCAGTAAGTTTAAACAATTTATCTTCTCTCTTCAAATTAGATTCTTGTACTGTTTGTATGGTCTTACCTGGTAAATTTGGATTAGGTTTATCTATAACCAACATAAATTTTCTTAGCGTGGAAAATGTAACGTGATAGGCATGACCTTTTTGGATTCTCAAAGGTTTGGCTTGTAAGAAAGTGAAAAATATGTGATAATATGAATGTTGGAAATGGGCTAAAGTGTTATTGCTTTGTTAGTTACTTAGAAAGAGTTAAGTCTAATTTAGTTCCCTGGCCACCAGAGGGCAGTGCAGGCAGGAGGATATAAAAGGAGCAGCCACACCCAAGTTGACAGTCTTTGACAGGAGGGTGGGGTCGAATTAACATCCATTGACAGGAGGTGAGTCAGGACCTGGGCAGTAGAGAGGAATAGTTAGCAGAGGTTAGAGGGGTGTAATAGCGAGCATTATATGCACGAGGCAGTCAGGGTAGATAGAACAGGCAGTCTCCGCCCCAACCAGGAAAAAGAGGAACCAGGTTCCAACGGGTCTCCCGTTAGTCAGAGGATCCAGTGCCAGTGTAGGAACAGCTAGAAACAGTGCAGAAGGCTTCTGGCCAGAATCTGTAGATAAAAGGCCTATCATGGTAGAGTGGAGGGGTATCACTGCAGAGTACCGGACCACTAAAGGGAATGGAGGGGTACTACAGTGGATACCGGACGACTAGGTGGAAAGGTGGGACTAGGTCCATGATACCGGAATGGAAAAGTGAATGTATTGTAACTGTATAACTAGACTGGAAGTTGTGGAAAAGAGAAGAATTGTATGTATCATTGTGAAATGCTCCAGTGCCTGCCTGCCTGATGGTAACAGTGACCATTGGCTGTAATAAAAGTTATTTTACACTGAACAAGTCTGGCTGTTTCCTTCCTTGGCCTATCGAGTAAAGGTAAGGGCGCTGTCCCTTTAAGGAAGTGTTGCACCCCCATTGTCCTACAGGCTGGCACTGAATCATCTCCTGTCTGTACTCCTATATCGAGCTGTGAATTTGGATCATCAGAACTAGGTGGAACCTACAAATGATCCCATTGGCACAGAGACACAGGTGCATCATGGGTACAGGTACATATAAACTAGCGCTGCCCTATTATACACAGTTTATTACAGGATATCAATACAAACAAGCTTTAGCTCAGTATTTAGACATAACTTGTTTACAACAGACTCCCAAATATTCCCATATCCCCATCCCCCAAAATATCAGCTCAGAAGATAATTGTGGCTTTTTCTAAGCAAAACACATTCTGAATTCTCTCCTTCTACAAATGACTCTCTCTAACACTCACATTACACTGACCAAAGCAAGGGGTTGCTGAGCGGCCTGGGGGTGCCATACACAGCCTGGGGGTGCCATACATAGCCTGGGGTGCCATACAGCCTGTTTATAATAGTGAGACACAAACTCTGAGCTCAGTGTCAGTCACTTTGCATCCTGGGAAGGAACATAGTGTTTGTGCAGAGGTTCCCCTGTACATGTTGTTCTGCCTATACACCTACTGGCACAGTTTGGCCTCTCCCCGTGTGTAATGCACACACACCCCCATGCAACTGCTTCATAAACACTTTGACAGAAGTTATTGGGCTGTGTGTGTGGGTGTATATAAAAGCCCCAGTGCTAAAGCTAGTAATATTCTGTACCTTAGCCCTGGGGGGGAGTGTAAGGGGCAGATACAGTCACTGTGTTACATACAGAGAAACCTTTCCAATGGGGCAGTTTATACCCAGAGGGGCTGTTTATAACAGCAAAGTGACTGGAACTTTTGTAACAGCTTCTGCCTCTGTTTCCAACCTTTGTAACTTATATTTGTTACACAGCTCAGTATTTGGGATCATTACAAGGGGGAAAGAAAAGTCCCACAATAAGGATTCAGCTAAAGTCTCGCCCCAAGCTCAAAGTGCCAGAGCAGGACTTCAGTTATTTAGGGAGCAGCCAGACAGGACTGTGATTGGTTGGCCTGTATGCATGTAGGGAACAGGCAGAGACTAGAGCAAGCAGGCAGGGGAAAGAAGAATATTGGGAGTCGCTCCCTAAGCTCAGTGACATCAGCCAAGAGCAGACTGAGCATGTGCAGTAGTTGGGCAAAAGATGGAGAGCTACTGTGGGCATCTTCAGGGGCATGGGGCTTTATTTCTATAGAGCTTTGGGGATGTTGGGCTGGTACAGGGGCTCAAACACACAGCTAAACATTTCTAGCCATATTCTGTTTTAGGCTTTAGTTGTTCTTAACATATAGAGATAATGATGGCATTTTCCCGTCATTATATGGCACAGGAATCAGATATGGGGATAAAGGGACAGACTTGTTCAGTGCTGGGAAACTGTGCTTATTGCTCCCAACTCCAATTGCAGGAACAGAGAACAGGGAACCGGATTTACTCACATCAGCTGGGATTCTCATTGGAGGATTCTTTTGCATATTAATGGTGTGATGGCCCTGGAGGGCCTGCGGGAAAAGTGTTTATATACAATATTGCTTTATGGATACAACCCTGGAAAAGATGAGCAGCTGATGCTCCCTAGGCACGCTTTGACCAAGTATTATGGTGCTTTGCCCCCTTCTCACTACCACTTGATCTACTTATTTACTGGAATAGTTCGTAGAAAAAAACCACTAAATTAAAGAGAGACAAATTGTCACATATTAAACCTAAGGTCCCATATTATAGAGACATGGGGATAGTCAGGAAATGGCGGAGCCCTACAGATCCAACAGATGTATGGAAGGTATATTCTACTGCCCTTGAATTCAATAAACAATAAAGTGACATATCCTATTTACCCAATATAACTTCTCCCCTATATTGTCTGATCCCATGGTTCTATTGCCCCTTCATTCCCAACCATTGTATAACCAGCACCCCACTATCTGCCCCCCATAACTACTGGTCTGCTTGCCCCACATTATTGTCACCGCCCCAGATGATACTATTGCCCCCCAGAATTGTTGGATATAAGGAATCTGTCATTATCATGTTGGTTACTAAATAAAGTTATCACCTTTACCCCACTTCTGTTGTTTCATGTCAAAACTCTGTTTCCCCCCCCATTTCCCTAAGGTAAAAAAGGGGAATAAACACAAAGTGACTGATTGTATCCCGTGTTTCACTGGTTGCTGTCAGGGGCTCAATAAATCTATAACCTTATAGAATCCTCTCACCCAATCCCACCCAGCCACGCATGCACCCACGCACCCACGCACCCACGCACCCATGCACCCATGCACCCATGCACCCACGCACCCATGTACCCGTGTATCACAGTCAGAAAGAAAGTGAAAGCACATTCCCCTTATGGGTGTGTATGTTGTGCCTCAGTTCCCCGGGGCAGTAGACATGGGGTAAGTACAGGGCAGTTCTGCTCAGATTAGTTCTGTTCATGTCAGGAATGCTACTGGCTCTTGGATAACAATGGGTCTAATGGGCAAAGTCACTGGGAAGGTTTTTATAATTTCTATTTAAAGAAGAATTATGTTTTAAAAAACACAACTAAAAGGTTATGTATTATCTTACAGGGACACTAAAGCCTAAAAAAGCCTATGGCTAGAAATGTTTATCTGTGTGTTTGAGCCCCTGTACCAGCCCAACATCCCCAAAGCTCTATAGAAATAAAGCCCCATGCCCCTGAAGATGCCCACAGTAGCTCTCCATCTTTTGCCCAACTACTGCACATGCTCAGTCTGCTCTTGGCTGATGTCACTGAGCTTAGGGAGCGACTCCCAATATTCTTCTTTCCCCTGCCTGCTTGCTCTAGTCTCTGCCTGTTCCCTACATGCATACAGGCCAACCAATCACAGTCCTGTCTGGCTGCTCCCTAAATAACTGAAGTCCTGCTCTGGCACTTTGAGCTTGGGGCGAGACTTTAGCTGAATCCTTATTGTGGGACTTTTCTTTCCCCCTTGTTACAAATGATGGAAACACAGGCAGAACTTAGAGACACTGAACTCAGTGCAATTTTTTTAAAGCATTAAATTCTTAATTAAACATAAAAATAGGCTGATTCTATCACTTATATACCATAGAGTGACAGCACCATATACCCCTCCCACATAGGCGACAAACTTAACAAAGAAGACAACTTATTGTATACAAAACAAAAACAAGGGAAATTCCTGCACTGACCAGTTATTATATAGAGAACACAAACTATGACTAAAGTTTCACGCACTTTGCTTATATAAAACAGCCCCTCTGGGAATAAATTGTTCCATTGCAAAGGTTTTTCTGTATGTAACATATTGATTTGCATCTTATGATGTGCCCAATGTACAGAGCATTATTGGCTTTAGTTGTGGAGACATAGACCAATAACTTCTCTGAAAGTGTTTATGAAGCAGTTGCATGGGGGTGTGTGTGCATTACACACGGGGAGAGGCCAAACTGTGCCAGTAGGTGTATAGGCAGAACAACATGTACAGGGGAACCTCTGCACAAACACTATGTTCCTTCCCAGGATGCAAAGTGACTGACACTGAGCTCAGAGTTTGTGTCTCACTATTATAAACAGGCTGTGTATGGCACCCCCAGTCTGTGTATGGCGCCCCCAGTCTGTATGGCACCCCCAGTCTGTGTATGGCCCCCCAGGCTGCTCAGCAATCCTTTGCTTTAAAAGTGTTTTGATTGATTCATAACTCTCAGCTTGAGATAAATGTTAATATCAGTTGTTTATAGAATGATTAGATTAGATGATTTAGAAGTTTTTTTTGTTTGGAAAATATAGTAGTTTTCTGCTAGTTTGAGGAAAGTATGTACCTGATGTGCTGTAATCCAATGTGTATAATAGGGCAGCGCTAGTTTATACGTACCTGTACCCATGATGCACCTGTGTCTCTGTGCCAATGGGATCATTTGGGATCATTTAAGGGAATCCCCCTAGTTCTCTAGCGGTTCAAGAAAAAATTATATACACAAGAGAATTGACCAATGAGAATGCTGATTAGATTCCCAGCACTATATCAGCCATTTTGATATTATCTTACATATAGAGATAATGATGGCATTTTCCCGTCATTATATGGCACAGGAATCAGACATGGGGATAAAGGGACAGACTTGTTCAGTGCTGGGAAACTGTGCTTATTGCTCCCAACTCCAATTGCAGGAACAGAGAACAGGGAGCCGGATTTACTCACATCAGCTGGGATTCTCATTGGAGGATTCTTTTGCATATTTATGCAGCCACTGCCTCTGGAGAGCTGGGAAAGTTTCATTAAACAAAAACACTAAACCCACATTACATTACAGGGCAACACAGGAACCAGTGCAGGCTGCGTATTATGACGTGCTGTTTGATAATTTACTATGTTCCCTAAGCTCCGCCTCCCAACAGCAGCCCAGAGCCCACTGAGCATGTGCAAGCCCTAAATCTTACAAAAGATGGTCTAACAAAGTAACAAGATGGCGGCCCCCTCTGGACAACTTTGAAAGCATAAATCATTACTGTAATTAGGCTTCTCAGCCTCTGGGCTTGTGCAGTAAGTTCAGAATGTTTATATCTATGTTCAGTATTCAAAATACAGGATTAAATGATTTTCAATTTTAGACTTTAGTTGTCCTTTAAGCATGAAAATGTTTTGACTATACACAGATGGGTGCAGTTCAGCTCAGAATGCCTTTGTTATTTGTTTGATATTCTCATCAGATGTCTCTTCTTCATTCTTAGTGAAGCTGAATTATTTTCACTTTCATTCCTACCGATACCTCCCACTCACACTGTTACCAAAGTCTCCCCAAGCAGTTTGCCCATTGCGTTTGTCTCTCTCACTACTCCTGTAGCCATGGAACAGCCAGCGCCAAATGCTCAGCGGGAGAGGCTGCTTGAATACACTGTACCCAACCCAATAGGGGGTGTCAGGCACCAATTCACCCAGGTATTTATCATGCTGTTCGGCATGCTGGGACACGGCAAGAGCTCCCTTATTAACTCCTGTATCTGTGTGCTGAACAACTGCGACTTTCGGAATTATTGTGGGGCTCATAACACAGATTCCGCATCAACAACTGCCAGATTTATCTACAACCTAACGCAAACGCTGAGTATTGTCGACAATCGAGGTTTTAATAAAATGAATGATGAGGAAATGTTGGAGGCAACTGCTCAACTGAGTAAGTACGAAATTATAACTACTTGTTATTCCTACATAAACCCCTCTTTCTGTTTCCCCTAATATTGCTGTTTCTTCCTTAGTGCCCACTCCCTCCTTCCAGTGCACCCCAACCCCAACCCTAACCCCAAGTCCAACCCAAACCCCAAACCCCAAACCCCAAACCCCAAACCCAACCCCAACCCCAACCCCCCTTCCGGTGCACTCTAAAACCCTAACCCCAAACCCCCCCAGGCACCCCTACTATATTTACTGGACTAAACCACTGGCATTCCTAATAGTTCATTTTGCTTTGTACCCCTCTGCACACAAGGATCATTAAGGGGTATGGGAGAAGGAGAAGGAGAAGTCACATGGGGTAACAGTTATGAGAAGACCTTGAACCAACTGTTAAGCCGTGTGACTGCCGCTCAAACCACATGTTTTGTTCCAGTTCTGGTTGTCAGGTAAGTGACCTCCTCTCCTCTTTGAATCTAGCCGTCTGGAAAAATAGCAATAACCCCTGTTTGGAAGGAACAAGTGCTGTTAAATGAGCAATAAGTGGCACACTCTTGCACCCTTTACTTCTTTTGCAATTCCACCCTACTGCCCCTACTACCCACACTAAGGTCATGTAAGTATGTATGTATATATAACTTTATTTATAAAGCACCACAAGGGGGCGCAGCGCTGTACAGTCTTACAGAATACAAAATTACACACAGGGAGGACAAGTCATAAACCCTTTTGTCTCTAAAATAAGTTCATTATTGCCCTTCCCTTTTACCCACAATTCATCTCTTCATCAAACCTGTCTGTAATTTTCCCAAGATCCTTTTCATCTTGTTCTGCTGTTCTTTTTTCGGACTTTTGATCTGTACCTTCTTCTATTGCATTTCTTCCTTGTACAAAAAATGCCCCTAATGAGCACTATGCCCCCAGCAAGAGGAGGGGCTCCCAGTGTGGGCGGCCATGTTGTGGCACTAACATGCAAATGGTACTTAGTGCCCCAGTTTGCTCATTATGTGCCTGTGTGTGAGAGAGCCCCGCCCTCCAGGGCCAATTAATATGCAAAAGAATCCTCCAATGATAATCCCAGCTGATCAACTCATAGGTGCTCTTAAAACCAATTCTCCAATGAGAATTCTACTGTGCAGCACTGTGCAGCAGGGTTTAGTTTCCCTTTAATTTCCAACAAACCTGGCATTGCCTTCACACCTGTATGGAGGCTGAGTCAAGGAAAATAGGTGATTACTTTTCCCCTCCGAAAAATGTTCTGCAGACGCCCATGTTTCTCAATCACCTTTGCACTAACACCAAACACTATTACCCCAGAGCCTGGCAGGTTACAGGCCCCTTTTCCAACCATATATTGTGCTTTGTTTCAGTGCCGACACACCTCTGAATAGTAGTGACACCAATGGTTTAGAGACATTTGTCACAGAAACATTTCGCATTACAGGTACGTTGTTATGGGAGTTACAGTTCTATAGATTTATTTTTATAGTTCTTTCTACTTTTGTTTCTATAGATAAAGCTGTGATTGTAGGTAAAGAGGGAGAACAAAAGAGAAGAAATAAAAGTGCTTTATAATCTAACAGTTAATGTGCAGTAATATATTTCCCTCTGGGGTAAAGGACAAGGGTAGTGATGGGGGAAATGTTTGCCAGGTGCCACAGCTAAAAAACAGAATATCCTCCAATGTTTTGGGAAAAGAAGGGTGTGGGGTTTGGAAATAGTTGCCACCAAAAAACACCTGTTCACTTCAATGTCTTTCACCAATTTTTGCCTTTTCACAAATTATTTAGGTGTCTGGCATAGACAGAACCCACAGATTGCCAGTCTGGGACCCCCCAGTGATTGTAGTCACTTATCTGATACCTGCCCAGGGCTCCTGTTAGCAGAAAACTGGCCGGCCCAGGTTCTCCTTAGTCAGCACCTCTGAGTGATCCTCTTCTTCTGCCTCTTGTTTCTTCACTACCCCGGGGCTGATGGGAAGAAAGAAAAATCAGAATAAGAGGATCTCTCTGCTATGAAGAACCCCAGGCCAGTCAGTTTTCTGCTAACAGTAGAAATAAGTCACCCACTTGCTGGGCTAATCAATGGCCCCAAGACCAAAGAACAGATTATCTATTGGAATGTATGGAAACCAGTTGGATGAGGACTGCACCAATGCTCAGATTCACTAATCCAACACAATTTTCAAACCTGCCAGATTGATATCTGACTGATTTTTGACTATTTATCAGTTGGACCAACGGGTCCATCGGCCCATTGGTCAGTGGCTCCATACATGGGCCAACAAGTTGCCAACTCCCTATGGAGAGGCCATGTCAGCAGCTTTTGTCCTATGAGGATAATAATCATAAACACGGGAATAAGCTCTTTATCACTTCGTAATTCTAAAAAGTCACTATAATGTCTACAATGTCACATTACAGTCCAGTTGCCCCCCTTTGTAGCCCAGTCATGAGGATTCACCTTGTATAGTCCCCACCCCTGGGGTTGCCACCTGTCTGGTTTTGACCTGTACAACCGTACTTTTGGAAGGATTGTCTGGGTCAAAACTGCCTGCCCAGCGACATCACTGACTTCCCCCTTTCCCACAATGCCACTGATCTGCCCCATGATATCACCACCTGCCCCCTACCCAGAGAAAAAAGATGGCAGAGGTGGCAACCCTACCCCCCCACCTATTTCATGCTGCCAGAGCAGGTTGTAACAGAGATGTAGCATAGAAGAAAGGGAAGATTTTTTAAAAAAGAAGAACATTAAGGAATAGAAAATAAGAAAACAACATGGCAGCCATTCTGATGCAACAGTCCTTGGGAAATAATTCTTCCTTCTCAAACCAACAATAATGCAAAATATTAATTACATGTTTATATTTCTCAACAGGAACCCACCCAATCCTTGTGATCACCCACAGCAATTCTGTACATAAGGGAAATGTTAAGAAGAAATTTTGTGATCTGGGGATCACTCACAGGTTCTCTCTGGAGAATTACACAGCAAGTAATGCCCATCGCAATACAATTATAGACAACAAAATACTTCAGTTCTTAGAAACCTGCACCAGTGAAGCTGAGCAGGGAATCAAGATAAGGGCCGGTCGGCCAGACCACTTCATAAAGCAAGGGGAAATGCAGCTTCACCAAGAGATTAAGATACAGTTGGGCAAAAAGCAAAACGAGATAGAGGATCTGAAGAAAGTGAAAGAAGATCTAGAGAAAGAGAAAGAAGGTTTAAAGAAAGAGAAAGAAGGTTTAAAGAAAGAGAAAGAAGATTTGAAGAAAGAGAAAGAAGTTCTGGAGAAAGAGCTTCAAGAAGAGAAAACTAAATGTGCAATCTTATGAGACGATAGGCTATTTTAAAGGAACGGTTCAGTGTAAAATTTAAACTGGGTAAAATAGACAGACAAAATATAAAATATTTGTAATATTGTTAGTTAGGCAGAAATATGAAGGCTGGAGCAGGCAGCTTGAGGGGGGGCATATGGGAAATAACTGTCAGTTAATTTGCATTTGAATCTGACCTGCCTGCTCACAAACTAACTGACAGTTATGTCCCATGTGCCCCCCCCCCTAAAGCCACTGATTGGCTACTGACTGCTAACAGCTTAGAGAGCTTGTGGCTGGAATAACACGTAGTTCATAAACTCCCTGTGGGTCCATCTCCCATTATCTCAGCTTATTGCAGAGCTTTTTTTTTCCCTGAGCAATTGAACCCTTAGGGTTGGTCAGGGAAGTAGTGTAAAATAATGGGGTAAAATACAGCAATGTAAAAGCAAAATACACAGCTTCCTAAATATTTTCCATTGGTTTTCCTTCATAAATCGTTTTAAATAGAATAAAAACTGCCCCCAAAGAATATAACTGATTCTGAATTTCCCAGAAATATGAGCCTCGAGTGGGAGAGAGATTTGTAGGCAAAGTATAGGCACCCCAGTTTGTTCCATTCTCACTCTCTATTTCAAGCTCTTATGCCCAGTTACCCTGGGGTGAGACCTTGTCCCAAGTCATTGCTCCCTGAGGGTCTCACCCAATCCATATGGCGCTACATTCATTGTGAAATCCGATGCTTTAGTGGATCCCTGATTGGGAAAAGATCACTGATGTTACTTTCTGAATCCTCTGTGTTTGTCATATCAGAACCAATTGCCCCTGCTGGCTTCTGTGCTCATTATGTAGCAGCTTTATGTGCTTATTGTTATATTATCCCCAATTATCATGTTAGATACACAGTGATACAAACCTGTCTGTGACTGTAACTATGGGATATATATATATATATATAATTAACTAGCATTTCATTCAGTCAATAAAAACTTGATTAGATTGTATTTGTCTTAAGATTTTGTTAAATTCCAGGTGTTGTATTGGCCCTGACCTGTCACAGCCGGGGGCTTATTTATCTAGTGTGTGAGTGTTAGGGGTGGGTGCAAAACTGGGGGCATTTTGTTGCACTCTGCTTAACCCCCTACCATAATGGAACAGCAAGTACAAGGTACAGGATTGCTTTTATCATTTTGTTCTAGCACCCAAGGAACAGCCTGATATAGAATGGCCTTCATCTCTCTACTGTGGCACCCCCTGTGCTTTAGGGCTGATTTACAGTAGGTTTGGATCAGATTCCCAGCACTGTGTCAGCCATTTTGATCTTATCTTACATATAGAGATAATGATGGCATTTTCCCGTCATTATATGGCACAGGAATCAGACATGGGGATAAAGGGACAGACTTGTTCAGTGCTGGGAAACTGTGCTTATTGCTCCCAACTCCAATTGCAGGAACAGAGAACAGGGAGCCGGATTTACTCACATCAGCTGGGATTCTCATTGGAGGATTCTCTTGCATAGTAATGAGCTGAGGCTGGGAAAGTGTTAATATACAATATTGCTTTATGGATACAACCCTGGCAGAGATGAGCAGCTGATGCCTCTTTCCCACCCTTTGACCAAGAATAATGCTTTGCCCCCTACTCACTGCCACTTGATCTACTGATTTACTGGAATAGTTTGGAGAGAAAACAATCAGAAGATTAAAGGGAAACAAACTGTCACATATTAAACCTAAAGTCCCATATTATAGAGACATGGGGATTGTCAGGAAATGGCGGAGCCCTACAGATCCAACAGATGTATGGAAGGTTTATTCTACTGCCCTTGAATTCAATAAACAATAAAGTGACATATCCTATTTACCCAATATAACTTCTCCCCTTTATTGTCTGATCCCATGGTTCTATTGCCCCTTCATTCCCAACCATTGTATAACCAGCACCCTTCTATCTGCCCCCCATAACTACTGGTCTGCTTGCCCCACATTATTGTCACTGCCCCAGATGATACTATTGCCCCCCAGAATTGTTGGATATAAGGAATCTGTCATTATCATGTTGGTTACTAAATAAAGGGATCACCTTTACCCCACTTCTGTTGTTTCATGTCAAAATATTTACCCTGTAATCTCCCCCCCATTTCCCTAAGGTAAAAAAGGGGAATAAATACAATGTGACTGATTGTATCCCGTGTTTCACTGGTTGCTGTCAGGGGCACCCAAGTACCCAAGTACCCACGCACCCACGCACCCACGCACCCAGGCACCCAGGCACCCAAGTACCCATGCACCCATGCACCCCAGTACCCATGCACCCATGCACCCCAGTACCGAAGTACCCAAGTACCCAAGTACCCAAGTACCCAAGTACCCATGCACCCATGCACCCATGCACCCATACACCCACACACCTGTGCACCCACGCACCCATGCACTCACCCATGCACTTATGTACCCGTGTATCACAGTCAGAAAGAAAGTGAAAGCACATTCCCCTTATGGGTGTGTATGTTGTGCCTCAGTTCCCCGGGGCAGTAGACATGGGGTAAGTACAGGGCAGTTCTGCTCAGATTAGTTCTGTTCATGTCAGGAATGCTACTGGCTCTTGGATAACAATGGGTCCAATGGGCAAAGTCACTGGGAAGGTTTTTATAATTTCTATTTAAAGAAGAATTATATGTTTTAAAAAACACAACTAAAAGGTTATGTATTATCTTACAGGGACACTACAGCCTAAAAAAGACTATGGCTAGAAATGTTTAGCTGTGAGTTTGATGCTGTTGGATTATATCCCCCACAGCTAAAACACATGGTGCTCAATGCTTTCGATATGAGAGCGATCGTAACATGATATACAAATCAATATATTACATAAAAACAGTTGTGATGGGTAATTTATTCCCAGAGGGGTTTTATACAAGCAAAACAACTGAAACTTTTGTCACAGTTTGTGTTCTTTATATAATATCTAATCTGTGCATGAAACTCCATTGACTTTACTTTGAAAACAATAAGTTGTGTATTTTTGTTATGTTTGTTCCCTATGTGGGAGGGGTATATGGTGCTGTCACTCTATGGTATATAAGTGATAGAATCAACCTATTTATATGTGTAATTAAGAATATAATGCTTTTAAATAATTGCACTGAATTCAGTGTCTAAGTTCTGCCTCTGTTTCCATCATTTGTAACAAGGGGGAAAGAAAAGTCCCACAATAAGGATTCAGCTAAAGTCTCGCCCCAAGCTCAAAGTGCCAGAGCAGGACTTCAGTTATTTAGGGAGCAGCCAGACAGGACTGTGATTGGTTGGCCTGTATGCATGTAGGGAACAGGCAGAGACTAGAGCAAGCAGGCAGGGGAAAGAAGAATATTGGGAGTCGCTCCCTAAGCTCAGTGACATCAGCCAAGAGCAGACTGAGCATGTGCAGTAGTTGGGCAAAAGATGGAGAGCTACTGTGGGCATCTTCAGGGGCATGGGGCTTTATTTCTATAGAGCTTTGGGGATGTTGGGCTGGTACAGGGGCTCAAACACACAGATAAACATTTCTACCCATAGGCTTTTTTAGGCTTTAGTTGTCCTTTAAACTATACAAAAACACTAAAACCCCACATTACATTACAGGGCAACACAGGAACCAGTGCAGGCTGCATATTATGATTCTAATTATTAATCAGCTTCTATGGCAGATATTACCTGACGTGCTGTTTTGATAATTTACTATGTTCCCTAAGCTCCGCCTCCCAACAGCAGCCCAGAGCCCACTGAGCATGTGCAAGCCCTAAATCTTACAAAAGATAAAAGATGGTCTAATAAGGTAACAAGATGGCGGCCCCCTCTGGACAACTTCTAACTCCAATCTAACAAGAATGAAGCCCCGGCACTCAGTGGCAGATATGAGCAGGGCAGCGGCCCTTACAAGCTTATTGCAAACGTGCATCATTTCGGAGCACAAAAGCCCCTTTGTCAAGCAGCCTTAATATTAACCATTGAACAACCAGAGTGGCAGGTATTGAAAGATTTTATGTGTCCGTTATGTGTTCCTGTAGTTAAGGAACCTGATGGAGGAAATGGAAAAGGAAAGGAACCCTTGCCTGGGGTATCTGTGTGCAGTGTTGCCCCTGTTTGATTTCCCTTGCCCCGCCCAGTGCAAAACTGACCAACTGGGTTTCAGAGTTCAGACAAAACACTGCTTCTTAGACTTCCCTAACCAACCAATCACTGACTGCCTTCTCATTGGCCCATCCCTTTACACCATTAATCTGCCCCTAAATATCAGCACCCTGCCCCCTGATATCACCTTTCTGCCCCCTGTATGGTTTTGAACAGAGGGAAAGGGGCAACTGTATCCAAGAGAAGAACATGCTAATAGGGAAAACTCTAATACCCCTTGGTATTACCCCGTGGGCAGTCACTGATCTGAAAGGTATCTGCCATGTTGGTATGAGCTTCTTTAACTGCTTTGCCCACTATTTATCTTCCACTTACACATCAGTGCCCTGCCCTCATTGCCATGGTAACCAGATAGCACTTTAATGGGGTGTTGCAACAAAAGTCGCAGCTTTTTCCCCTGATCTTGTAACTCGGGGCAACCAGTCCTGTGTTTTCTTTCAGTCACATAACAAGAGCAACATACTAATCTGTTGCTATGAGAAACCCGGAGAGTACACATGTTCTCAGTGCAACAGTGTAAGTTTATTGAGACATCACAGCACTACATGTTTCGGCTAACAGCCTTCCTCAGGTGCATACACGAGTGACAATAGCAAACAGAATAAATACCCTGCACCCCACCAACAAGTTTCACCAGCTCCACCAGTGTGGCCAGGTGTATAGGTTATCATGAAAAGAAAGTGTACTGCCATCTAGCGGCCTACCCTTAAATAACAGCTTGGAAATAGTATATCATTTAGAAATCAGTTACAATACAACAATATTGTATGCCGTATTTGCAACACTTGTAGAAGGGAAGAAACCATTTGCTACCAGACGGCAATTTGATAGAAAGAGAATTCTTTTTTCTGGAAAGGAGTCCGACATTCAAAAGTTCATTGTTGTAAATGAAAATCATATCATTACAGAAAGCATTTAAAGCTCAAGGCCTCATTCATACCCAGTGGCTCCAGGGTGTCCATTGTGTGTATCCACTTTGCCTCATTTTGTAGTAGCAGATGTGTTCTATCTCCCCCCCCTTGGGGCAGTTACATCTTCTAGAACCCACGGGTGTCTGTGTTTTCAGGGTCATAAGTAGTTATGGAGTATTTATGTTCCCGTATTCTTATTTTAACAGGTCTATGGTCTATGTCCATTTTACCACACAGGCATTTTAGAGCATATACCACCGAGTTACAGGTGTGGTACCCTCTAATGGGGCTCTTATGGCCCTTATAGGGGTGTGTTACAGTTAGCACATCCCAGGCTGGGGAAGGGCCAAGGAAGCGGGTTGGTGTTTCTGTGCCCTGTAGACCGGATTTGACCCAATTTATCCGCTAAGTCGCTGCCTCTCTTATAAGAGAATAATGGTGGGGACTTGCAGAACTTACCCAGTGTTAAATCTTTTTGTACAATAGACCAATGGCGTAGGACCAGTTTCTCAAGTTGTTTGCTTCGAGGGCCATATTGGCTGACAAATGGTATTCTTGGTTGTGATGGGTTTTTACTATTGAGGAGCGAATCTGTTCCGTTTCGCTTTGCCGAAAAATTCGCAAATCTTTCAAAAGATCCAAGAAACGGCAAAAAATTTGCGAAACGGCGAAAATGTCGTGCGACAAAAAAAAATTGTTGCCCACGGCTATTATTTTGTCGCGCACCTATTGGTTCGTCGCCCGCGGCTATTATTTTGTCTCGCGGCTATTGTTTCGTCGCCCGCGGCTATTATTTTGTCTCGCGGCTATTGTTTCGTCGCCCGCGGCTATTATTTTGTCTCGCGGCTATTGTTTCGTCGCCCGCGGCTATTATTTTGTCTCGCGGCTATTGTTTCGTCGCCCACGGCTATTATTTTGTCGCGCGGCTATTGTTCTGTCGCCCGCGGCTATTATTTTGTCTCGCGGCTATTGTTTCGTCGCCCGCGGCTATTGTTTCGTCGCCGGCGACTAATATTTTGTCGTGCGGCTATTGTTTCGTCGCCCGCGGCTATTATTTTGTCTCGCGGCTATTGTTTCGTCGCCCGCGGCTATTATTTTGTCTCGCAGCTATTGTTTCGTCGCCCGCGGCTATTATTTTGTCTCGCGGCTATTGTTTCGTCGCCCTCGGCTATTATTTTGTCACGCGGCTATTGTTTCGTCGCCGGCTGCTATTATTTCGTCGCCCGCTGCTATTATTTCGTCGCCCGCGGCTATTGTTTTGTCGCCCGCGGCTATTATTTTGTCGCCCGCGACTATTCTTTTTTGACGCCGGCAACAATTTTTGGACGTGCAGCGAATTTTTCCGCTGCAACATTTTCATCCTTTTCGCGAAACAATCCGCCAATGGTGAAACGCGGAAATTCGCCGTGAATCCATGCCTGGCGAAACTTTGCACCCATCACTAGTTTTTACCTATTTTCTTTATAAGCAGACTGTTCCTGTCAATTTTCTGCACCTCATCTCTCAATTTACAGAGCGTCCTCCTATCATATCCTTTTTCCACAAACGTATTAATAAGTTTATTAGCGCTCAGTAGGCAGGCTCGGATTTGTGGCGAGGCCGCAAAGGCCCGGGCCTAGGGTGGCAGAAATAAAGGGGCCCCGCTGCACAAATATTTGGACATTTTGCCCCCATTCGGAGCAATGGGGACTTCTCCCCACTGCTCCGTATGGGAGTTTAAATGCCCGCACATGCGCGCTAGCGTCGGCGCGGGGGGAGGTGGCTTGTTCATGCATGCACAGGGGGAATAGGGGGCGGCCTAGGGGCGCTGTCTGTAGGTACCTTAGGTCATCTGATTATGTTTGCTATTGTCACTCATGTATGCACCTGAGGAAGGCTGTTAGCTGAAACATGTAGTGCTGTGATGTCTCAATAAAATTACTCTCTGGGTTTCTTATACTTGAATTTGAAATGCATATAGCCAGCACGGGGACTGCTACCTGTTGAGGAGAACTTACTGAATACACTGGGAGCTACGGCAGGACTTTTATCTATATTTGAGGATAATCTGGGAGCAGCTTGGCTGAGGGGTGCAGCTTGGCAATATAGCAGCTTAAAGTATAGCAAATGTAAGTATACTTTAATGAGTTAGACAGAGTTGAACAGCACTGAACATATTCCATCTGGGACTTCGCCTGACAATGACTACACTCACTGTATTCCTGTTGATTGTATGCTTGGTGCTCCCTAAGGTAGTCTCTTCCTTTAACCCCCCTGTTGCCTGTCCATACTCCATACACATATCCCCCTCCCTGCTCCCATCTACATACTCCGGCTCCTCCTCCCTGCTCCCATCTACATACTCCGGCTCCTCCTCCCTGCTCCCATCTACCTACTCCGGCTCCTCCTCCCTGCTCCCATCTACATACTCCGGCTCCTCCTCCCTGCTCCCATCTACATACTCCGGCTCCTCCTCCCTGCTCCCATCTACATACTCCGGCTCCTCCTCCCTGCTCCCATCTACCTACTCCGGCTCCTCCTCCCTGCTCCCATCTATATACTCCGGCTCCTCCTCCCTGCTCCCATCTACATACTCCGGCTCCTCCTCCCTGCTCCCATCTATATACTCCGGCTCCTCCTCCCTGCTCCCATCTACATACTCCGGCTCCTCCTCCCTGCTCCCATCTATATACTCCGGCTCCTCCTCCCTGCTCCCATCTACATACTCCGGCTCCTCCTCCCTGCTTCCCATCTACATACTCCGGCTCCTCCTCCCTGCTCCCATCTACATACTCCGGCTCCTCCTCCCTGCTCCCATCTACATACTCCGGCTCCTCCTCCCTGCTCCCATCTACATACTCTGGCTCCTCCTCCCTGCTCCCATCTACATTACTCCGGCTCCTCCTCCCTGCTCCCATCTACATACTCCGGCTCCTCCTCCCTGCTCCCATCTACATACTCTGGCTCCTCCTCCCTGCTCCCATCTACATACTCCGGCTCCTCCTCCCTGCTCCCATCTACATTACTCCGGCTCCTCCTCCCTGCTCCCATCTATATACTCCGGCTCCTCCTCCCTGCTCCCATCTATATACTCCGGCTCCTCCTCCCTGCTCCCATCTACATACTCCGGCTCCTCCTCCCTGCTCCCATCTACATATTCCGGCTCCTCCTCCCTGCTCCCATCTACATACTCCGGCTCCTCCTCCCTGCTCCCATCTATATACTCCGGCTCCTCCTCCCTGCTCCCATCTACATACTCCGGCTCCTCCTCCCTGCTCCCATCTACATACTCCGGCTCCTCCTCCCTGCTCCCATCTATATACTCCGGCTCCTCCTCCCTGCTCCCATCTACCTACTCCGGCTCCTCCTCCCTGCTTCCCATCTACATACTCCGGCTCCTCCTCCCTGCTCCCATCTACATACTCCGGCTCCTCCTCCCTGCTCCCATCTACATACTCCGGCTCCTCCTCCCTGCTCCCATCTATATACTCCGGCTCCTCCTCCCTGCTCCCATCTACATACTCCGGCTCCTCCTCCCTGCTCCCATCTACATACTCCGGCTCCTCCTCCCTGCTCCCATCTATATACTCCGGCTCCTCCTCCCTGCTCCCATCTATATACTCCGGCTCCTCCTCCCTGCTCCCATCTACATACTCCGGCTCCTCCTCCCTGCTCCCATCTACATACTCCGGCTCCTCCTCCCTGCTCCCATCTATATACTCCGGCTCCTCCTCCCTGCTCCCATCTACATACTCCGGCTCCTCCTCCCTGCTCCCATCTACATACTCCGGCTCCTCCTCCCTGCTCCCATCTATATACTCCGGCTCCTCCTCCCTGCTCCCATCTACATACTCTGGCTCCTCCTCCCTGCTCCCATCTACATACTCCGGCTCCTCCTCCCTGCTCCCATCTACCTACTCCGGCTCCTCCTCCCTGCTCCCATCTACATACTCCGGCTCCTCCTCCCTGCTCCCATCTACATTACTCCGGCTCCTCCTCCCTGCTCCCATCTACATACTCCGGCTCCTCCTCCCTGCTCCCATCTATATACTCCGGCTCCTCCTCCCTGCTCCCATCTACATACTCCGGCTCCTCCTCCCTGCTCCCATCTACATACTCCGGCTCCTCCTCCCTGCTCCCATCTACATACTCCGGCTCCTCCTCCCTGCTCCCATCTATATACTCCGGCTCCTCCTCCCTGCTCCCATCTATATACTCCGGCTCCTCCTCCCTGCTCCCATCTACATACTCCGGCTCCTCCTCCCTGCTCCCATCTACATACTCCGGCTCCTCCTCCCTGCTCCCATCTACATACTCCGGCTCCTCCTCCCTGCTCCCATCTATATACTCCGGCTCCTCCTCCCTGCTCCCATCTACATACTCCGGCTCCTTTACCCTGTATAATTACTTACACCTCTGTTCCCCGATCTCTGTTCGTACGCGGAGGCGCAATCATTTTAAATCCTCTGCTCATATCTACTCACTCTTTTTCCTACTATTGCTGGCTGCAGGGGATGTCTCTCCTACTGTTGCCGGCTGCAGGGGATGTCTCTCCTACTGTTGCCGGCTGCAGGGGATGTCTCTCCTACTGTTGCCGGCTGCAGGGGATGTCTCTCCTACTGTTGCCGGCTGCAGGGGATGTCTCTCCTACTGTTGCCGGCTGCAGGGGATGTCTCTCCTACTGTTGCCGGCTGCAGGGGATGTCTCTCCTACTGTTGCCGGCTGCAGGGGATGTCTCTCCTACTGTTGCCGGCTGCAGGGGATGTCTCTCCTACTGTTGCCGGCTGCAGGGGATGTCTCTCCTACTGTTGCCGGCTGCAGGGGATGTCTCTCCTACTATTGCCGGCTGCAGGGGATGTCTCTCCTACTATTACCGGCTGCAGGGGATGTCTCGCCAAACCCCGGGCCCTGCCCCATACCTACTTATATCCGTCCTCGTCCTTCTGTCCCCATGCCTAAAGCCTGTCGTACCTCTGCTGTCTCTAACCTTATTCAGGTTCCCACTCTTCCCTCCTCCTGCCTTCCGTTTTCCTGTGCCCTTCTTAATGTCCGTTCCGTAACTAACAAAGCTACACTAATCCCTGTTCTGTTCTAACTCATCCCATCTCCTCGCACTAACACAAACCTGGCTGTTACAGGATGACACCGGCACTGAAGCAGCGCTCTCTCATGGGGGTCTGTATTTCTCACACACCCCCCGGGCCACTGGACGCGGTGGGGGAGTTGGAATTCTCCTCTCCTCCCGTTGCCGGTTCGCACCTATTCCTATTCCCCCTGCTTATTTGTTTAATTCATTTGAGGTGCATGCCCTTCAGATCTCCCACCCTCTCTCTGTACGGGTGGCTGTCATTTACAGACCCCCGGCAGCCTCCTCCCCCTGCTCCCTTCCTCTCTGATTTTGAAACCTGGCTCTCCTTTTTCCTCTCTACTGACGGCCCTGCAATCATCCTTGGGGATTTCAACTCCCACATTGATGATCCCTCACACCCCCGGCCCTCACGTTTTCTCCCCTAACCTCCTCCTTTGAGCTCCAGCAGTGGGACAAATGCTCCGACTCATAAGGGGCCACTGTCTGGATTTAGTCTTTACTAAAAATCTGTCCCTGTCTGATTTTAACAGTGTCCCCTTCCCCTTCTCTGACCATCACCTGGTTACATTTTCTGCCTCTCACTCTCCTTCCCAACCTGCTCCTTCCCCCACTGTATTAATTAGAAACACACGTGGCGTAGATCTCCCGGCCTTAGCTCGCTCTTTCAGGTCCAGCCTCTCCTCCTTCAATGAGTTGTCTGACCCTGATACCCTGGTTTGCGAGTACAACAGAATACTAGCCTCCACTATTGATTCATTTGCACCCCTTCAGCCTAAGCGCACTCGGGTGCAAAACCCCCGCCCCTGGCTGAATGTGCAGACCAAATTCCTACGCTCCTGTGCGGGTGCTACGGAACATATGTGGGGAAATCCCGTACGCAAGCAGACTTTATCCATTATAAATTCCTATTGGCTGCCTCAATTCTGCCCTGTCGAAGGCTAAACAGGAATACTACAACACCCTCATAAACAGTAATAAATCCAACCCAAAACGCCTATTTTCCATATTCAATACCCTTCTGCGTCCCTCGCAGACTCAATCACCTGACTTTATGCACTCCCCCCAGGACTTTGCTGATTTCTTCCTGAACAAAGTGGAGTCCATCCGCAATCAGATTCCCCCCTCTACTAATACTAACCAGCTCCTCCTCCCTCAGCCCCCCTCTGCCCCCTCAGCCCCCCTCTGCCCCCTCTGCCCCCTCAGCCCCCCTCTGCATGTCTTAGCTCATTTGGTCCCGTAACTGGCTCTGAAGTCTCCCGGCTTCTGTTGTCGGCTCCGCTCACCACTTGCTCTCTAGACCCCATGCCTTCTTCTCTTCTCAAACACTGTGCTGCTGAGCTTACTCCGGCTCTTACTCACATCTTTAACTCTTCTCTGTCTTCTGGAAGTTTCCCCTCTTCTTTCAAACAGGCCTGTGTCAAGCCTATCCTAAAAAGGCCCTGCTCGACCAGTCCTGTCTCTCTAACTACCGCCCTGTCTCGCTCCTACCGCTTGCCTCCAAAATCTTAGAGCGTATTGTCTTCTCCCGTATCACTAACTTCCTTAATGCACATAATTTACTGGACCCGCTGCAATCTGGCTTTGGGCCTGCGCCCCCTACTGAGACAGCGCTGTGCAGAGTTACGAATGATCTCCAGGTGCCAAAGCCAATGGTCACTTTTCTGTACTAATCCTCCTAGATCTATCGGCTGCGTTTGATACGGTTGACCCCTCCCTCCTGATGCAAATTCTGCATTCGATTGGTCTCCGTAGTCAGGCTGCATCCTGGATCTCCTCTTATCTCTCTAACCGTTCATTCACTGTCTCCTACGCTAACAAAATCTCATCTCCAGTTCCTCTTAATGTGGGGGTACCCCAAGGCTCTGTACTTAATGTGGGGGTACCCCAAGGCTCTGTACTTAATGTGGGGGTACCCCAAGGCTCTGTACTTAATGTGGGGGTACCCCGAGGCTCTGTACTTAATGTGGGGGTACCCCAAGGCTCTGTACTTAATGTGGGGGTACCCCAAGGCTCTGTACTTAATGTGGGGGTACCCCAAGGCTCTGTACTTAATGTGGGGGTACCCCAAGGCTCTGTACTTAATGTGGGGGTACCCCAAGGCTCTGTACTTAATGTGGGGGTACCCCAAGGCTCTGTACTTAATGTGGGGGTACCCCAAGGCTCTGTACTTAATGTGGGGGTACCCCAAGGCTCTGTACTTAATGTGGGGGTACCCCAAGGCTCTGTACTTGGGCCGTTGCTGTTCTCCCTTTACACGCTGTCTTTGGGAGATCTTATCCGTTCATTTGGCTTCAAATACCATCTGTATGCTGATGATACCCAAATTTACTTTTCAACCCCTTCATTAACAGTTGAAACTGAGACTCAAATCTCTAACTGCCTCCTGGCTATCTCTAACTGCCTCCTGGCTATCTCCAATTGGATGAACCAACGCCACCTCAAACTCAACCTAACAAAAACTGAACTAATGATCTTTCCGCCTAAACCTGGTCCTACCCCCCACTTTTCTATCTCTATTGAAGGCACCCTCATCAACCCTGTCGATTCGGCGCGTTATTTGGGGGGGATCTTTGACTCCAGTCTCTCCTTCTCTGACCATACTAACACCACTGTCAAAACCTGTCACTTTTTCTTACGCAATATTGCCAAAATCCGGCCCTTTCTTTCTACTGCAACAGCTAGGCTGCTCATGCATTCTCTCATCCTATCCCGACTTGACTATTGTAACCTGCTGCTAACCGGCCTCCCTAACTCCCATCTTTCCCCCCTACAGTCTATATTAAACACTGCTGCCAGAATTCTCCTCCTCTCATCCAGGAGAGTTCAGGCCCTTCCCCTGCTAAAGGCCTTATCATGGCTTCCTGTTAAACAAAGAATAGTTTACAAACTCCTTCTCTTAAAGGAACAGTAACACCAAAAAATGAAAGTGTATAAAAGTAATTACAATACAATGTACTGCTGCCCTGCATTGCTACAACTGGTGTGTTTGCCTCAGAAAGACTATATAGTTTATATAAGTAAGCTGCTGTGTAGCCATGGGGGCAGCCATTCAAAGGAGAAAAGGCACAGGTTACTTAGCAGATAACAGATAAACCCCCATTATATGGGGCTTATCTACTAGTTATCTGCTATGTAACCTGTGCCTTTTCTCCTTTTTTCCAGCTTGAATGGCTGACCCCGTGGCTACACAGCAGCTTATTTATATAGTAGCTTTTCTGTAGCAAAAAACACCAGGTTTTTGCAGAGCAACAGCACATAATATTTTAATTACTTTAAAACGCTTTAATTTTTTGATGTTACTGTTCCTTTAACCTTCCCCCCATTCCTCTGCCCCTCACTACATCTCTTCCCTTGTGTCTCTGTACGTTCCTGGCCGACTCCTCTGCCCCTCACTACATCTCTTCCCTTGTGTCTCCGTACGTTCCTGGCCGACTCCTCTGCCCCTCACTACATCCCTTCCCTTGTGTCTCTGTACGTTCCTGGCCGACTCCTCTGCTCCTCACTACATCTCTTCCCTGGTGTCTCCGCACGTTCCTGGCTGACTCCTCTGCTCCTCACTCCATCCCTTCCCTTGTGTCTCCGTACGTTCCTGGCCGACTCCTCTGCTCCTCACTCCATCCCTTCCCTTGTGTCTCCGTATGTTCCTGGCCGACTCCTTCGTTCCTCGCAGAGCAACCGTTTGGTTGTGCCCCCCACTACTACTGCTGTTTCCCGCCTTAAACCTTTCTGCCCTGCTGCCCCTCACATTGGGAATGCCCTCCCTGATTTCCCCCGGAGAGAATCCTCCCTCAGTCTTTTTAAAACTAAACTTAAAGACTCCCTATTGGAGCACTCACCCAGCACCTGATCTGGGAACTGGCACTTATACTGTAGTGTCACCCACTGTCACATACAGCACTTATATTTGCCCATTTTTGTCTGTTAGTTACCCTCCCATATAGATTGTAAGCTCTACGGGGCAGGGACCTCCTTCATCTTGTGTTTCTGACTCTTATTGCAACTGTACCTTGTATTTATTTGTATTTATTGTTGTACTTTGTATTTATCCATTATCTTTAACCCCCCTGTCTGTATTAATGTATTCTACTGTACAGCACTGCGTACATAAGTAGCGCTTTATAAATAAAGATATACATACATATACATACATGGGTTACAAGACCTGCTGCAAAGTTTGCCATTTAAGTGACATCGCCTCCCAAGTCCAAACTGCAGCACCAATAACATTCAGTTCATTAAAGAAAAAAAAAGAAAAGTAAAGTGGATGACCTGACCATTGTAGCTACAATTCTGCTATTAAAGTTAATTTTAAGCTACAATTTAGATAAACAACCCCTTCAAATGACTATGAAGATTTTCATTCATCCAGTTGAACTGAAGAAGCTGCTCGGATGAGTGAAACGTCTTCAATGATTACTTAACAAGTCCAGTTGCTTTAGATTTACTTATACTACATAACCCATTCTAATGACACTTTCCCTTAGGGCACAAGTGACACCTAGTGGACAGTTAGTGATATTGCAATTGCTGTTTCCCATCCCATCCCATCCCATCAGCCCCTGCCCCAGTGAGCTTACAATCTAAGGTCCCTATCACATTCCCATCAGTCCCTGCCCCAGTGATCTTACAATCTAAGGCCCCTATCCCATTCCCATCATCCCCTGCCCCAGTAAGCTTACAATCTAAGGTCCCTATCCCATTCCCATCAGTCCCTGCCCCAGTGAGCTTACAATCTAAGGTCCCTATCCCATTCCCATCAGCCCCTGCCCCAGTGAGCTTACAATCTAAGGTCCCTATCCCATTCCCATCAGTCCCTGCCCCAGTGAGCTTACAATCTAATGTCATTATCCCATTCCCATCAGCCCCTGCCCCAGTGAGCTTACAATCTAAGGTCCCTATCCCATTCCCATCAGCCCCTGCCCCAGTGAGCTTACAATCTAAGGTCCCTATCACATTCCCATCAGTCCCTGCCCCAGTGAGCTTACAATCTAAGGCCCCTATCACATTCCCATCAGTCCCTGCCCCAGTGAGCTTACAATCTAAGGTCCCTATCACATTCCCATCAGTCCCTGCCCCAGTGAGCTTACAATCTAAGGTCCCTATCCCATTCCCATCAGTCCCTGCCCCAATGTGCTTAAAATCTAAGGTCCCTATTTCTGTTGGTGCCCATTGCCCTTGCCCCAGGGAGATGCCCCACTTGGCTGTTTTTCTGATTCAGTGTTACCCCCAGCAGTGCTCTAGTACCTGTGTTTGATGGGTTTGTGCAAGAGGTAGGGATGGGTCGACTGGTTAGACTGGTTAGACTGGGCATGTGTGTGGGTGAGGGCACGGTTTGGGTAAGGGAGGAGCTTACATAGTTACATAGGGTTGAAAAAAGACCAGAGTCCATCAAGTTCAACCCATCCAAGTAAACCCAGCACACCTAACCCACACCTACCAATCTATACACTCACATACATACACTATATATACACCCACTAGTACTAACTGTAGGTATTAGTATCACAATAGCCTTGGATACTCTGATTGATCAAGAACTCATCCAGGCCCCTCTTATAGGCATTAACAGAATCTGCCATTACCACATCACTAGGAAGGGCATTCCACAGCCTCACTGCCCTCACCGTGAGGAACCCCCTACCCAACACCCCCCGGCAGGGCATTCCCCAACCCCCTCACTGCCCTCACCGTGAGGAACCCCCTACCCAACATCCCCCGGCAGGGCATTCCCCAACCCCCTCACTGCCCTCACCGTGAGGAACCCCCTACCCAACATCCCCCGGCAGGGCATTCCCCAACCCCCTCACTGCCCTCACCGTGAGGAACCCCCTACCCAACATCCCCCGGCAGGGCATTCCCCAACCCCTCACTGCCCTCACCGTGAGGAACCCCCTACCCAACATCCCCTGGCAGGGCATTCCCCAACCCCCTCACTGCCCTCACCGTGAGGAACCCCCTACCCAACATCCCCCGGCAGGGCATTCCCCAACCCCCTCACTGCCCTCACCGTGAGGAACCCCCTACCCAACACCCCCGGCAGGGCATTCCCCAACCCCCTCACTGCCCTCACCGTGAGGAACCCCCTACCCAACATCCCCCGGCAGGGCATTCCCCAACCCCCTCACTGCCCTCACCGTGAGGAACCCCCTACCCAACATCCCCCGGCAGGGGAAAAAAGAACCCCCCCAACTGCCTATAATCCCCCCTAATGTACTTGTACAGAGTAATCATGTCCCCTCGCAAGCGCCTCTTTTCCAGAGAAACAACCCCAACCCTGACAGTCTCACCTCATAGTTTAACCCTTCCATCCCCTTTACCAGTTTAGTTGCAGTCTCTGCACTCTCTCCAGCTCATTAATATCCTTCTTAAAGGACAACTAAAGCCTAAAAAAGAATATGGGTAGAAATCTTTAGCTGTGTGTTTGAGCCCCTGTACCAGCCCAACATCCCCAAAGCTCTAAAGAAACAAAGCCCCATTTTTTTTTATTGAAAAATATACTTTATTATATATATATAATATAAATATACAAAAAACAAACATTTTCCTTTGCATTCAGTCATTACATTCTCATTATACTTTCATAATAAAGCAATGGAGGTATGGGGGGGAGGGATGGGGAGAAGGAGAAGGGTAGTTAGTCCTCATTTTCCTCAAGGCTGTGCCGGATGTTGCCGTCCCGGAGCAGACTGTGGATCAGCCTTGGATTGAGATCCTCTCTCCCCTCAGAATGAGGCAGTTCCTGGGGTACCACAAAACCTCCTTAAGACAGTTCATAAGGCGCCAGGTTTCCTGAATTGCCCCCTCCGTGTGAGTTACCCTGGAACAGCCCATAAAGCACCACTTGGAGTGTAAGGAGATTTCTGGGCACACAGTCCTTGAGTTCATGTTCCAGGGCACCAAGCAGGACCTGAGCAAATTGGCAATCCCAACAGGTGTGCAAAGATGTTTCCTCATAAATGATGCACCGGGGGCAATGCCGGTACCTGCACAGGTTACGGGGATGCATGAAGGTTCTGAGGGGCAGACCCCCCCTGTATGGCCATCCATGACATGTCCTTGTGCTTGTTGGACCCAAAACTTCATTATAGATGCAAGAGAAGTGACCAATGAGAATGCTGATTCCCTGTGTCAGGCCCCTTGCTGGTACCTTACATATAGAGATAATGATGGCATTTTCCCGTCATTATATGGCACAGGAATCAGACATGGGGATAAAGGGACAGACTTGTTCAGTGCTGGGAAACTGTGCTTATTGCTCCCAACTCCAATTGCAGGAACAGAGAACAGGGAGCCGGATTTACTCACATCAGCTGGGATTCTCATTGGGGGATTCTTTTGCATATTAAAGCAGCCACTGGCTTTTGAAATTGGGGGAAAAGTTTTGTAAAAACTTCTATAACAAAACTATGGGGGCAGTGGGACAGCATCATGGCTGGGTTTAGCGCCCCTTTAACTATTCATCTATAGAGTTTAGAATTGTCCATAGATTTGCATTGTAATAAATGTTATTTTCTTTTTTTCTCAGTCACAGATCCTGTAATTAGGCTCAGAGCTTAGATGGGGCAAAGTCAGAGCCTGGGAAGGGTTAATGTGCAGAGAACAGCTATTGGCCCCAACTCAGACCCCATAGAGACATTTACCTACCTCTTCTATTCCCTGTGGCTGATCAACGTCTTTTCCAAATCACAAAACCCAAGCAAAGAGCGGCCACAAGTGAAATAATAATAAGAATTCCTACTACTCTTCGTTTTGTGAGACTCCATTCAGTATCTGCAACGAAAAGAGAGACAATCAAAGAACTGCATTTCCTTTAGTTCCATTGGATAATATAATACTGAGAGTGGCAAAGGGATATGGGAAAAGGTTTATGTTGCCTTAAATTTTTCCCTAGTGGGAACAAGAAGGTTGTTGTTAAAGAGGGAACTTTGGGGTTCAGGAAGTTGGGGTATTTTGGGGGGAACAGCTTGTTATCATTCCATTCTGCTGGTTCCGACTCTATAGTGGATTTGCCAGGGGGAATTTGTTGTAGTTGAATTGGGGGGGCTCAACCCTCTGTCACCATACCTGTAGGGGTATCAGGTGCAAATTACTGGAACAACCCCCCCACCTTACATGGGGGGTCAACACTCAGCAGCAAAAAAATCCAGTAGCACACTGATGTAGCAAGCCGTGTAACAAAGCCTTTTATTTGCCCAAGTACATACAGGAGCAACGTTCTGGGAGAAAGGGACCGGAGGGGCCTGAAATGTTGCAGAACTTACAGAAAGTCTGCAGGTTCCAGGCAACAAAAATCATCACAATTTGTAGTGTTTCCCATAATCCTTTGGTTCCCTGACATTCTAGGCAGCACACAAACAGTGCATAATATGGCAGCTCAGGGGTCCCTGTATTTTCTCCAGTTGATAACTACTCCCCTAAAAACCCCACACAAGGGAAAAAAGAGCTGGGAAATACTGATAAATATGCCCAAATGTGCCAGGTAGTAACATGGGGCTAATATGGTCCTAATATGGTCCTAATATGGGGATAACATAGAGCTAATCTGGGCCTAATCTGGGGATAATATGGGCCCAACATGGGGCTAACATGGTGCTAATATGGGCCTAATCTGGGGCTACCATGAAGCTAATATGGGCCTAATATGGGCCTAATCTGGGGCTACCATGAAGCTATTATGGGCCTAATATGGGTCTAATCTGGGGCTAATATGAGCCCAACATAGGGCTAACATGGGGCTAATATGGGCCTAATCTGGAGCTAACATGAGGCTAATATGGGCCTCATATGGGTCTTATCTGGGGCTAATATGGGCCTAATCTGGGGCTAATATGGGGTTAATATGGGGTTAATATGGGGCTAACATGGGGCTAACATGGGGCTAACATGGGGCTAATATGGGGCTAGTATGGGCCTAGTATGGGCCTAGTATGGGCCTAGCATGGTGCTAATATGGGGCTAGTATGGGCCTAGTATGGGGCTAATATGGGCCTAGTATGGGGCTAATATGGGCCTAGTATGGGCCTAGTATGGGCCTAGTATGGGCCTAGTATGGGCCTAGTATGGGCCTAGTATGGGCCTAGTATGGGCCTAGTATGGGCCTAGTATGGGCCTAGTATGGGCCTAGTATGGGCCTAGTATGGGCCTAGTATGGGCCTAGTATGGGCCTAGTATGGGCCTAGTATGGGCCTAGTATGGGCCTAGTATGGGCCTAGTATGGGCCTAGTATGGGCCTAGTATGGGCCTAGTATGGGGATAACATGGGGCTAACATGGGCCTAGTATGGGGCAAATATGGGCCTAGTATGGGGCTAATATGGTCCTAGTATGGGGCTAATATGGGCCTAGTATGGGGCTAATATGGGCATGCGGTGGGAAATTTTTGAAACGTTGCCTATTGAACAGACACAAAGGATTCTGGTATCTCTCAGAGCTCAGGTTCTCCCAGGTAATTAGCTCCATGTAACAGCGCCATTAGTGGAACCGGATAATCACATGTTCTCACCTGTCAGTTCTACCTTCAGTGACTGCACAAGAGGTTCCGTCAGGGCCTGATGTTCCACCACACAAGAGATCTCCATCCCCTGACTCTCAGCTGTTGGGAGGAACCGGTAGGGCAACTCCAGAGCAGAACTGTTAATTCTCTTTATCTCTGAGGGTTCCACCCGAGATCCATTCAGGAACCAACTCACAGCAATGTCTTCTGGGTAATACCCCCACACTCGGCACATCAGGGTCTGCTCCTCATTCACATAAAATGGCCCGTGGCTGATATTCATCATGGGGGCGGCTGGAAGGGAAAACCATATTACAACTGTGTCCCATTATGGAGACTCTCCTGATTGGCAGGATTTGTACCCACAGAGGTCCCTCACTGACAGGTCTATAGGGGTTTCTGGTGAGACTGCTATTGCCCCCTATCAGCCTCTATCAGTGCACCCAGCTCACGGGGCAGCTCGCTGGGGTACATAGGGGCTCGGTACTTACCCCCAACCCTTGAGCAAACACAATAAGGGCAATTGCCAGGGTCTGCCTGGATAAAATGCTGCATTGTGGGTAGAACATGTGGCAGTTAGTGCCTGAGTTTTGCTACATAATGAATGTACCATGTGAGTGAATGAGTCCTATAGCCTTGTCCTGTATATATTCTTTGGGGGGCAGGGGGAACCATGGCCCAATGGGATCCTTCAGATTCCTGAATCAATTCTATGATCAAATTTATTAAAAACTTTATTACCTGCATAGATCAGAGGGAAATCCTCCTGTAATGGGGCAGAGAGAGACTCATGTTGGACCCGGATAGAGAAGTTCTGGTTCCTGTTCCCCTCGGTGGGTACAATGGTCACTGTGCTGGTCACTCGGTATGTACCATCTGCATTTCTCTGGGGGGGGAGCTCAGTCCCACCAGCCAGTATCTCCCCCTCCCTGAGCCATTTAATGTCAATGTCCATGGGGTAGAACCCAGTAATGGCGGCACTCAGGGCGCTCTCCTTATTCTCAGTAACCAGTTTATTAGTGATGTTTATCTGGGGGGGGGCTGAAACAGAGAACATACAGTTTCATATAAAAGTGCTGTAATTTCAGAATATTATAATACACAAAACTACAAATTATCTATTTTAATCACCCCCCCCCCTGTATTTTATGCCCCCTCAGTATGAAATGAAGGCGCAATATATTTGTACCTTGGATTTCCAGCCTGATCTCCTTCTCTTGCCACTCGGTGCCGTAAGTGACGGAGCAGGAGTAGGTCCCCCCATCGGATATCTGAGCGTTAGAGACAGACAGAGAGGCCTCTCCCAACAGAGCGGAATTGGGGTCCAAGGAGAATCGGGGGTCCGTGGCGCTCACCTCACTATCAGTGCACGACAGTCGTATCTTCCAATTAAAGTGCCACTTTATGTTCAAGAGTTTGGGGTCCGCAGGGAATGGATCAATACGGAATGTGCAGGGAATCAGGGTGTCGGATCCTTTCTGGGCAACGTGGGGGGACGGAGCAGTCACCTCCAGAACTGACCCTGCAGGTACAGGGGGCACAGTAAATAAAGCACATTATGTGCCACATTGTTATATTACAGTTACTAATGTGCTGCCTCTCTATGTATTTCCAGCTTTACCTGAGGAAGGTCCAGGTTTCTGTTCACATTTCCCATACAGTACCCACACAGTACCCATACAGTACCCATACAGTACCCATACAGTACCCATACAGGACCCATACAGGACCCATACAGGACCCATACAGTACCCATACAGTACAAATACAGAACCCATTCAGTACCCATACAGTACCCATACAGTACCAATGCAGGACCCATACAGTTACAACGCAGTACCCATAAAGTACCCATAAAGTACCCATAAAGTACCCATAGAGTTCCAACGCAGTACCCATAAAGTACCCATAAAGTACCCATAAAGTACCCATAAAGTACCCATACAGTACCCATACAGTACCCACACAGTACCCATACAGTACCAATACAGTACCCATACAGTACCCATACCAAAGGGACCGGTGCCAAAGTCATAGGGTATTTCCTTTCTCACAAACCAGTTTGTAAGGTGTCTGCCCTGCTGGACCTGGGTTGGGTTGCACATAAAAATATTTCTCCTTGGTTGCAACATTCCCAGCAATAATGTTCCGATACCTGGAGGGAACCTTCATAAATGAGTAGGGGCAGTTATAGCAGCAAAGGGAGGGGCAACCCAACTGCCCCCTGTGGGATGGAACCCGACTGTGAGCCTGACCCCCAACATCACTGCCCAACCTCACTAATGCCCTTGTGGCTGAATGGGAGCAACTCCCAGCAACACTGTTCCAACATCTACTGGGAACCTTCCCAGAAGGGCAGGGGCAGTTATAGCAGCAATGGGAGGGGAAACCCAACTGACCCCCTGTGGGATGGAACCCCGACTGTGAGCCTGACCCCCAACATCACTGCCCAACCTCACTAATGCCCTTGTGGCTGAATGGGAGCAACTCCCAGCAACACTGTTCCACCATCTAGTGGGAACCTTCCCAGAAGGGCAGGGGCAGTTATAGCAGCAAGGGGAGGGGGGGCCCAACTGACCCCTGTGGGATGGAACCCCGACTGTGAGCCTGACCCCCAACATCACTGCCCAACCTCACTAATGCCCTTGTGGCTGAATGGGAGCAACTCCCAGCAACACTGTTCCACCATCTAGTGGGAATCCATCACCAGCCCCTCCCCCCCCCCACACACACCTAATACTTACTTTGCTGCAATTGGGGAAGAGACGGCAGTGGGGGAGGGATTAGGGGAGGGAGGGGGAGGGATTAGGGGAGGGAGGGGTTGGGTCTCGGCAGGACCCACAAGCTTTATTTCCGGTGTCCCACTGGCCCAGTCTCAGCTGCATACGCCTGGCTCCAAACACCTCAACTACTAGGACATATCATTGGGTTTACAAATAGGTATTGAACCGCACAGCCTGTAGATCAGGCTTGATGCATGAATCCTCGCAAGGCACAAAGCTGAGCCATTCAATACAATCCAAATATCACTTGATACAGGCCGTCACACTGCCCAAAACATGTGTATTTTAGTCTAAAATAAATAGCATTTTAGCATAATTCTGCTTTATGGTGCTCTCCTCTATAAATGGATTGTATATCATTGGGTTTAGTGTGAGTGATCTATAGAAAGTTTTATTTTCTCTTTTATTTTCCTTGTCCCCCCAGGGTGATGGGAAATAGCAGTTTGTGGCTTTATAAACATCTCTCACTGGATCTACTTTCTCTCATCTTTCTAGAAAAACCTGTTTATGTACATTCTGTATCTGTTATACACACCCACATAATCATGTATGGAACGTGAGCCACTCGGGACTTATTGTGCCAAATATACAAGTAGCCAAACAGGGTGAGGCATGCTGGGAGCTGTAGTCCAGCAACATCAGGGTTGTATTCTTAAAGCAATATTGCCCAATAAAACTTTCCCAGCTCTCTAGGGCCCGCATTGGCAGAAATGCAAAAGAATCCTCCAATGAGAATCCCAGCTGATGTGAGTAAATCCGGCTCTCCCTCCTGTTGCTGGGGGCATAGTGCCCGTTAGGGGCATTTTTTGCACAAAATGGTATTGTTTCCCCCAACCAGAGTGTGGGCTCTATTAATCTGCCCTTCCACTGGGGTAAACTATTTTTCACTAATAGGTGCCTTTTAAAGGGGTTGTTCACCTTTGAGTTGACTTTTAGTATAATGTAGAGTAATATTCTGAGACAATTTGCAATTGGTCTTCATTTTTCATTTGTGTTTTTTTAGTTATTTAAGTTTTTGTTCAGTAGCTCTCCAGTTTCAGCAGCTATATGGTTGCTAGGGTCCAAATTATCTTAGCAACCAGGGAAAAGGTTGAATGAGGAGCTGGTATATGAATAGGGGGGGGGGCTGAATATAAAGATAAGGAATAAAAAGTAACAATAACAATAAAACTGGGGCCTCACAGAGCAATAGGTTTTTGTTTGCTAGGGTCTAAGTTACCTTAGCAACCAGGGAGTGGTGTGATTGAGAGGCCGGTATATGAATAGGGGAGGGGCTGAATAGAAAGATAAGGAATAAAAAGTAACAATAACAATAAAACTGGAGCCTCACAGAGCAATAGGTTTTTGGTTGCTAGGGTCCAAGTTACCTTAGCAACCAGGGAGTGGTGTGAATGAGAGATAGGTATATGAATAGGGGAGGGGCTGAATAGAAAGATAAGGAATAAAAAGTAACAATAAGAATAAAACTGGAGCCTCACAGAGCAATAGGGTTTGGCTGCCGGGGTCAGTAACCCCCATTTGAAAGCTGCAAAGAGTTGGAAGGAGAAGGGAAATAGTTCAAAAATTCTAAAAAAATAAATAACGAAGACCAATTGACACATAACAGCCCCAACTTCTCTATGTTGGGATATTGCAGGTCTCTGGGAGGCTGACTGATAGGGGTCGGTCCCAGTTATGTGAAATGTGATTGTTCCCCCCAAGCCAAAACTGCCGGCAAAGTGCCATTAGACCAGGGATCCCCAACCTTTTTAACCTGTGAGCCACACTCTAATGTGAAATTAGTTGGGGAGCAACACAAGCAGGAAAAATGTTCATAAGGAGCCAAATACGGCCTGGGATTCAACGTACATGGCTGGGAGTTCGAATCTGGGCACTTTACATTATAATTATAAAAAGCACTGCTATTTTTTAATTTTATTTTAAAAGCCCAAGGACTTGCTTCAAATCACCCAAAAGTGCAGTAATAGTGCACAAAGTGCATTACGGGGGCAGGTAGGAAGGAAAAAGACAGAGTTCCAAAATCCTCCACGTCACGTGGCCAAAAGTCCCACAATAAAACAGAGCCTTTGGTCTCTTATCACTGAGGCTAGGGGTAGATCATTTGTCCCCTACCCCCCAGGCTAAAATACCTGTCAGACCCCTCTCACCATAAGGCTAGGGGGGTCCCTTTATCCCCCACGCTGCAGGCAAAAGGCTTCAATGGGTCGGAAGAAACAACACGTGAATAGTCCCAACAATTTGTGCCCATAGGAAACCATTGCATCGAATGAGTACAAATAAGCAATGAAACCATGGAATAAACCAATGATACAGGTGAGCAGGGGAGTCTGCATCTGCCCCTATACCTGCTATTGCCACTCCAACCACTACAGGGGTATAAACAGCTTACCTGTTTGGGGCAGGAGGAAAAGGCAGAGGATTATAAGGACCCGGGGAAGTTTAGCAGCATCTCTTGTGCCTCCCATGTCTCTCTCTTATCGCCCCTTCTTCTCCTTATAATCATATGATTTGCAGCTTTAACTGCCCCTCTGTATATCCCTGTGAGTGTCCTACCCTTCTGCCTTCCTACAGGGAATATATATACTCACCAGCATCAGCACCAGCCGGGGGTAAAGATAGAATCCTCCAAAATAAAGTATCTACCCAGCAATACAGCCGCACCCATTGGCTGGCACTTTCCTTATAAATATTTATTACTTCCCTGATTACCTTGTGGTGCCTGCGTCAAGATTTCTTTTATTCTCTCCATAATAAAAATATCCTACATGTTACTTCCATGTGCCTTTAATTATGTAATATTATATAATAATATACTGTAGGGTATTAGGTGTCATTGAGTTATACAGGGAACTCTGAGTATCACTCATGTATTATAAGGGATAATGTACCCCCTACTGTAAATGATAAGGATATTAGCAGTCACTGAGGGGTTCTGTGCCCCCCATATAAAGGCACAAGGCTGCAGGCTGAGTTATACAGGGAACTCTGAGTATCACTCATGTATTATAAGGGATACTGTACCCCCTACTGTAAATGATAAGGATATTAGCAGTCACTGAGGGGTTCTGTGCCCCCCATATAAAGGCACAAGGCTGCAGGCTGAGTTATACAGGGAACTCTGAGTATCACTCATGTATTATAAGGGATAATGTACCCCCTACTGTAAATGATAAGGATATTAGCAGTCACTGAGGGGTTCTGTGCCCCCCATATAAAGGCACAAGGCTGCAGGCTGAGTTATACAGGGAACTCTAAGTATCACTCATGTATTATAAGGGATACTGTACCCCCTACTGTAAATGATAAGGATATTAGCAGTCACTGAGGGGTTCTGTGCCCAAATAAAGGCACAAGGCTGCAGGCTGAGTTATACAGGGAACTCTGAGTATCACTCATGTATTATAAGGGATACTGTACCCCCTACTGTAAATGATAAGGATATTAGCAGTCACTAAGGGGTTCTGTGCCCCCCATATAAAGGCACAAGGCTGCAGGCTGAGTTATACAGGGAACTCTGAGTATCACTCATGTATTATAAGGGATAATGTACCCCCTACTGTAAATGATAAGGATATTAGCAGTCACTGAGGGGTTCTGTGCCCATATAAAGGCACAAGGCTGCAGGCTGAGTTATACAGGGAACTCTGAGTATCACTCATGTATTATAAGGGATAATGTACCCCCTACTGTAAATGATAAGGATATTAGCAGTCACTGAGGGGTTCTGTGCCCCCCATATAAAGGCACAAGGCTGCAGGCTGAGTTATACAGGGAACTCTAAGTATCACTCATGTATTATAAGGGATACTGTACCCCCTACTGTAAATGATAAGGATATTAGCAGTCACTGAGGGGTTCTGTGCCCCCCATATAAAGGCACAAGGCTGCAGGCTGAGTTATACAGGGAACTCTGAGTATCACTCATGTATTATAAGGGATAATGTACCCCCTACTGTAAATGATAAGGATATTAGCAGTCACTGAGGGGTTCTGTGCCCCCCATATAAAGGCACAAGGCTGCAGGCTGAGTTATACAGGGAACTCTGAGTATCACTCATGTATTATAAGGGATACTGTACCCCCTACTGTAAATGATAAGGATATTAGCAGTCACTGAGGGGCTCTGTGCCCCCCATATAAAGGCACAAGGCTGCAGGCTGAGTTATAAAGGGAACTCCGAGTATCACTCATGTATTATAAGGGATAATGTACCCCCTACTGTAAATGATAAGGATATTAGCAGTCACTGAGGGGTTCTGTGCCCCCCATATAAAGGCACAAGGCTGCAGGCTGAGTTATACAGGGAACTCTGAGTATCACTCATGTATTATAAGGGATAATGTACCCCCTACTGTAACTGATAAGGATATTAGCAGTCACTGAGGGGTTCTGTGCCCCCCATATAAAGGCACAAGGCTGCAGGCTGAGTTATACAGGGATAAGGATACTAGAAGTCACTGCTCTGTGGGCTTCCTCCATTTAAACTGCCCCCACTCCAATCCATCAGGAACAGTGCTGCCAGACCCATACCCCTCTCCTCCCGCTCCACAAGTGCCGCCCCTCTCTGCCAGTCCTTGCACTGGCGCGTGTCATGTACAGGATCCAGTTCTCCTTCAAAGCACTCACTGGTGCCGCACCCCTATATTTAACCACCCTAACCCCCAAGTACCCCCCCAAGACATAACCTTTGCTCTACACATGGCTTCCTCTCACTCTCGCACCCAGGGCTTCTCACTCTCGCTCCCACCCTCTGCAACACTCTTCCCCATCCCATCAGGCACTGCCAGACTCTCCAAGCCTTTAAACAGTCTCTTAAAACTCACCTTTTCACTCAAGCCTGTAACCTAAACCCCCCGAACACTCACTAACCACTGGGTTTCACCTCTCACTCCGCACTTACTGTCACTTTACTCACCTACATGAACCCCAACGCCTGCTAGTTACCCTGACCTTATGTCTCAGCCCTTTCTTTTAGACTGTAAGCTCTTGCGAGCAGAGCCCTCCCCCTGGTGTCTCCGATCCTCATCCAAATATAACTGCAAACCATTTTTGTGAATTGTTTATATGTACATGTTACTGTTATGTCTTTTGTACCCCTGAAATCTCATCTGTTGTTGGCTCCGCCCAGTTATTCTAACCTTGGACCACAGTTATATAGTAAAAACCACCGTGCAAAGTTTAGGGACTTTTGTTTTAATAGTGTCTGTATGGCAGCAATTTAAATTTTCCCCATTGAAAGTCAACGAGTGACATCTGATTGGCGATTGGTGGCTCCACCCACTTTTCCTAACCTGAAACTGCAGTTACCCAGTGACCCTGCGATTAATATATACAGAACGGCAGCAGCTTAAATTTAAACCAATAAAAGTCAATAGGTGAATTGTGATTGGTGGTTGGTGGCCCCACCCACTTTTTCTAACCTTGAGTGGAAGTCACCCAGTGACAGACAGTGGGCACCCTGGCATAAATAGTATGAGACTGGCAGAGTTTTATATTTAAACCAATAAAATTCAATGGATGAAATCTGATTGGCTGTTAGTTTCATGACCATATAACCATAAGGCAGAAGGTCTCGGAAGTCTAAGGTGACTCTAAATATAATCACATTTACAGTTATTATAAGGTTTATTATAAGGCACAAGTGTCGGGGAACCCTGTGACATAATATCAGGATATTTGTGGCGCTTGTGTAATAGAAATATAAATAGAATAAAACACGTCAGGGCAGTGTGAGTGGGAGGAGTGAGAAAGGGATAATATTATGGAATATATTGAGTTATTTCCAGAGGAACTGGTTTGACTCTATTAGTACTTACCTTGTGTTAGTAACTACCTGCCCCCTGTGCCGGGGTATCAGTATCTCAGAGCTGAATGTTACCCCAAAGCCCCAAGTACTGGCATAATAATGTTCCCCTGTTTCCTCCCAGTCTGTACCCCATCTGCACCCACCTGTGCCCTATGTACATCATCTAACCCCCCAATTGCCCCTTGTGCCCCCCTCTCTCCAACTCCACAGCTCATACTATTCTGACATTGGGGTTGGGGGCAGGAAAGCTTTTGGTGGGGCAATAAGGGATAGGGTACTGGAACACATTGCAACTAGCTGGACTAATTGAATTGCCTTCTATGAGTTGGGGAACAGGGTATGTTGCCCTTAGGGTTACCCAGCAGCTTCTCAGCAGCTACTTACAGGCAGCCGGTAGGTTATTGGGGAGGGAACAGATAATTCCACTAGGAGAAATTGGAAAATATCCCAGTGAGAAAGAGACAGGATTCAAATAAATCCAATTAAGCGCCACCTTGTGGATCGTATTAGAACTGTGAGGAGTAAGAGTTATCAGTGAGGAAGAGGAAGGTGGAACCGAGATTGGGGCCCAACCTCACTAATGCCCTTGTGGCTGAATGGGAGCAACTCCCAGCAACACTGTTCCACCATCTAGTGGGAACCTTCCCAGAGGGGCAGGGGCAGTTATAGCAGCAAGGGGAGGGGCAACCCAACTGCCCCCTGTGGGATGGAACCCCGACTGTGAGCCTGACCCCCAACATCACTGCCAAACCTCACTAATGCTCTTGTGGCTGAATGGGAGCAACTCCCAGCAACACTGTTCCACCATCTAGTGGGAACCTTCCCAGAGGGGCAGGGGCAGTTATAGCAGCAAGGGGAGGGGCAAACCAACTAACCCCTGTGGGATGGAACCCCGACTGTGAGCCTGACCCCCAACATCACTGCCCAACCTCACTAATGCTCTTGTGGCTGAATGGGAGCAACTCCCAGCAACACTGTTCCACCATCTAGTGGGAACCTTCCCAGAAGGGCAGGGGCAGTTATAGCAGCAAGGGGAGGGGCAACCCAACTGCCCCCCTGTGGGATGGCACCCCGACTGTGAGCCTGATCCCCAACATCACTGCCCAACCTCACTAATGCTCTTGTGGCTGAATGGGAGCAACTCCCAGCAACACTGTTCCAACATCTAGTGGGAACCTTCCCAGAAGGGCAGGGGCAGTTATAGCAGCAAGGGGAGGGGCAGTTATAGCAGCAAGGGGAGGGGCAACCCAACTGAACCCCTGTGGGATGGAACCCCGACTTTGAGCCTGACCCCCAACATCACTGCCCAACCTCACTAATGCCCTTGTGGCTGAATGGGAGCAACTCCCAGCAACACTGTTCCACCATCTAGTGGGAACCTTCCCAGAAGGGCAGGGGCAGTTATAGCAGCAAGGGGAGGGGCAGTTATAGCAGCAAGGGGAGGGGCAACCCAACTGAACCCCTGTGGGATGGAACCCCGACTTTGAGCCTGACCCCCAACATCACTGCCCAACCTCACTAATGCCCTTGTGGCTGAATGGGAGCAACTCCCAGCAACACTGTTCCACCATCTAGTGGGAACCTTCCCAGAGAGTAGGGGCAGTTATAGCAGCAAGGGGAGGGGCAACCCAACTGCCCCCCTGTGGGATGGAACCCCGACTGTGAGCCTGACCCCCAACATCACTGCCCAACCTCACTAATGCCCTTGTGGCTGAATGGAAGCAACTCCCAGCAACACTGTTCCACCATCTAGTGGGAACCTTCCCAGAGAGTAGGGGCAGTTATAGCAGCAAGGGGAGGGGCAACCCAACTGCCCCCTGTGGGATGGAACCCCGACTGTGAGCCTGACCCCCAACATCACTGCCCAACCTCACTAATGCTCTTGTGGCTGAATGGGAGCAACTCCCAGCAACACTGTTCCACCATCTAGTGGGAACCTTCCCAGAAGGGCAGGGGCAGTTATAGCAGCAAGGGGAGGGGCTCCAGGAGAGTAGGGGCAGTTATAGCAGGAAAGAGTAGAAACAACGCTATATTGACTTTAAGATTACTTTTTCACAAACATAGAGGTGGGGTATTTGCACGCTTACAGACTTTTGGGTGCACAGAATATGTCTATATAAATAAATGATAATAATAATCCTCAATAGATTGAAGCAAAGACTTAATGCAAGAGGTGGAGCCTCCAATAGACCTGATACATATTCCCTTTAGCTCCAAACACCTGAATTCCTGACATTCTATTGGGATTAGTGTGAGGGATCCATAGAAAGTTCCGTTTGTTCCAACTGTGGGAGGCGCAGTCTCTCCCTGGATCTACTTTCTGTTTCTGGGGAACCTGTTTGTGTACATTCTGTATCTATTATATAATAATCCTGTCTGGCTCTCAGGCCTGTGTGTGAGTATCGGGGCACAAATACCTGGAGATAAAAGGGCAGTTGGTGCAGGTCCTTTATTGCACCCTTTGGGGCATTACAGCCCAACTGGGCCCTTTATCAGGCTAAACGTTGGGGCACAAATATCTGCACTGCTGCTTCTCACGTTTGGAACTTTAGTCATCTTGCCCCTTGCCCCTTGCCCCTTGCCCCTTGCCCCTGCCAAAATTCCTAATTTTATTAGCCAGAACCAGCATTGCCGATTCTGCTCCCACTACATTACATTTATACATAACATCCTAATATTGTAATAAATAAATATTGGAAAGTTCATTACAATTATATCTTCTATTATTAGGCCAATATTTTGGATTTATAATCCAAATAAATAAGCCATTTTCAATGCACTCATGTTGTACAAGGGGGGATACTTACCCTTTAAAGGGAAACTAAACCCTGCGGCACAGTGCGGCTCAACCAAACATTACTCAGCTGTTGCCGGACTACAAATCCCAGAATAATGTAACATATAATGAAGGGTGAGGCATGCTGGGAGCTGTAGTCCAGCAACAACAGGGTTGTATTCTTAAAGCAATATTGCCCAATAAAACTTTCCCAGCTCTCTAGGGCCCGCATTGGCAGAAATTCAAAAGAATCCCCCAATGAGAATCCCAGCTGATGTGAGTAAATCCGGGATAGGTCTATATCGTGCCTCCCAACTGTCCTGCTTTTAACGCTTTTTTTGACCGCGCCCATTTTTGCAACCACACCCCCTAAACACCACTCCCATTTGACTAAATTTGGCAGGTTATTTAGAGTTTGAACACATTTCTGGGGGTTTTGGGGCCCTGTTTTATGTGTTATTACAGTTTTGCTGAAAAAGGTGAAGTTGCCCTTTAAGCTGCGAGTCTCAGTTCCCCCAAGAGACCTGTTTAGCTTATTAGTTACAATTGTATCTCAGTGCAGGGGGGGGGGCTTTTTACCTTTCTGGGCTCTCTGCCAAAAGCATCTTATTTAATTAAATGTGAGAAACAATGTATCTAAGTGCAGGTGAAGCTTGTTAAGATGTCTGGGCTCTCTGCCAAAAGCTACTTATTTAATTAAATATGAGAAACACTGTATCTAAGTGCAGGTGAATCTCATTAAGATTTCCATGCTCCCTGTCAAAAGTTACTTATTTAATTAAATGTGAGAAACAATGTATCTAAGTGCAGCTGAAACTTGTTAACTTTTCTGGGCTCTGCCAAAAGCTACTTTTTAATTGAATTTGTATCTTTTTTAGCTTCAGTGCAGGAGATCAAAGGGAAATCAAAAGTAAGAATCCGGGACTGCGGGTTGAGCTGTCAAAAGAGGGACCGTCCCGCTAAAATCGGGCCAGTTGGGAGGTGTGCTATAGAGCTGAGTGCCCCTGTGGGTGAGTGCTCACTCACACTTTGTATGCAGCTATTTATAAGTAATAAATTAGAAAATGACTTTAAAAGTAATAAATATAAACAAAAGCTGTAGTTTTACTCACAGGAGGATAAATGAGAGGGGCAGGAAGGTGGAACCCTGGGGTTAATATGGGGTAAATGAGAGGGGCAGGAAGGTGGAACCCTGGGATTAGTATGGGGTAAATGAGAGGGGCAGGAAGGTGGAACCCTGGGATTAGTATGGGGTAAATGAGAGGGGCAGGAAGGTGGAACCCTGGGGTTAGTATGGGGTAAATGAGAGGGGCAGGAAGGTGGAACCCTGGGGTTAGTATGGGGTAAATGAGAGGGGCAGGAAGGTGGAACCCTGGGGTTAGTATGGGATAAATGAGAGGGGCAGGAAGGTGGAACCCTGGGGTTAGTATGGGGTAAATGAGAGGGGCAGGAAGGTGGAACCCTGGGGTTAGTATGGGGTAAATGAGAGGGGCAGGAAGGTGGAACCCTGGGGTTAGTATGGGGTAAATGAGAGGGGCAGGAAGGTGGAACCCTGGGGTTAGTATGGAGAATGATCCCAAAGCCCCATGTGGCCCTTCCTCAGGCCTAGATTATATTTGGCAGTGGTTCCCTGCACCCAATATCCCTATAATTCTAGTGAAATTCCTACTTATTTAAAAAAGAGTGAATTTTATGCCGGTTCCTAGGGGTGCCATATCTGCCTACTAGCGATGTGGGGGGGCAGATAAAACTCATCCCACACCCAACCCTGACCCCCAAACCTTATTCCCAACCCGCACATCACTAAGGCTGACTGTTCTTTTTTCTTCCATATTAAGAACAGTGACATCAATTGTCAGTTTTACCGGCCAGGACTGAAAAATACCGGCCATGGGGCAACTCTATGGGGCAACTTTATGGGGCAACTCTATGGGGCAGATTTACAAAAAATTAGGTTTTCAGGCCTCCATAGGTGGTTTTTGGCAGCTTTAACCTGGCGTGCATTTTGTTTTATAAAACTTGAATGTTTATGGTTTTTTTTTAAAATAAATACATTTTTCAAGAAAAGAAACAAAACAATCGTGTACTGCCAAAAAAAAAAATCTCTAAAAAAAACCCTAAAACATAAAATAAAAATAACTTTTCTTTAAAAACCTCAGTAAATGGGCCCCTAACCCTTTCTGCCCAGCTCTACCTTGTAGTAATAAAGCCCCCTCTGCTTATTCAGCCCCCAATACATATGGGGGTTCAGTCTCCCCCTACAGAGCTAGGGTATCAGGGGCCCCACACTGGGCAGTAGGACTGCAGGAGGCAGGGGGTGGGGCTTCTGCTGATCCATATGGTACCCGGGGTGCTAGTGCGACAAGATGGTACCCCCCCTCTAGATATGGAGATTTGGCTTCGGGTGCAACTTGAAAAACTGGTTTATAGTAATCAGTTTAGTAATCAGTAGAGCTCCCCCCATACTCAGTGTATAACACAATAGAGCCGCAAACACACATATATATATATATCACAAATAATGGCACCCAAATACACGATTTCTTACAAATCCCCACCTAGAGGGCGAAGGACGTTACAAGGAAAGAGCCCTCTAAATACAAAAAGGTATAACATTCAGGGATACCCATTAATGTATAATATTTATTTGTGCTGAAAGTGAAAGGATTACTGAGACCCAAATTATATAACACTCACACATGCTTACGTTTTAGGGTACTGTGAGGTAATATTTAACCTAATTATAAAAACACTCACAGTTTATACTCATAATTTGAACCCTTCTGCCAGTTAGAAAATCTCACACACTTTTAGAGGCTTTGTTTCCAGCTTACTTTGCTGCATTGTCTGTGCGCTGTACTCACCACTTACCCACGTGACACTACTCCACCCATGTCTGGGCTGGATCCCATTTTAGGCCTCTGCAGTAACCCATGGCCTTTACACTTTGGTGTTTGCAACACCCAACACATTTTGCTTACCACGGTTCCCATATGAAAGAGACCACACAGGGAAAATCCTTTATTATTGTGGGGTAGTGTGAGAAACTCTGTGGCACATTTATTAATCAGCATAGCTGGATTAGCACCTCAATTCAGGGATAGGTGTGACCATAACCAATACTGGCTTAAGGAAATTAAAAAGATAAACTACACTAAAGTGTGCAGCACTATCTTAGCCAAATCACTAGTGAGTTGTTTGTCATCTTTGTTTCAGTATTTCCACCTCAGTTTCATGCCTGATCATCTAAAATAGAGCAAGACAATTGTAAGGAACATCATTGTTTTAGCTGTTTTGGACAGGTACAGACCATAAACATCATTTGCTGTAACTAGAAATGCATAGAACAGACTGGACTGGTAACTCTAATGCAGACTTGTAGAGTGAATTGATTTTAAAACACCCCACCTTGAAGACTTTACACACACAATACAAACAACAATACAAACAACAAAAGACAAACTTTGGAGAGGAAAAAAAAACTATAGACTGAATCCTGCTTTGATACAGAAACACATAACATATATTGAAGTTATCAAGCAGCATGCAGTCTATGTAAAAATGTCACAAACGTGTTGCTGCTAATACAGAGAGTAAAAAAAACAAAATCTGACTCAGGCAAATCATATCAAAATAAAATTCAAATTGTGCCTCAGTGATTTTTACTCTCCTACTAAACTAAAGCAGCAGCCATTTTACTCCCTCACAGTGCAGCTCATTCTAACTATTAAAACCCAAAAAATGTTTTTGAATCTGTATAACCTGACTGTACCAAACCAATTTAGAGGCTTCTCCTTCTGTGTAAAAAGGAAAAAAAAACCACAAATAAATAAGGTCCTCTATAATTTTTTTTTTTTTTTCCCACAGGACAGGGTAAGGCACGGAATTCTCCTTCGCATAATCCTGAATCCTAGTTTATCCTGTAAAATATAAACTTGGTGAAGGGAAAACGTTAGGGCATATTCACATTTTGTTTTTCTCTATTCTCATTAGCCCTTCTTCCTTTAATTTGAGAAAGTTCTAATTTGATACTTTCCAGCTCTTTTTTAAATGCTCCCCATGCATTTTGGAGATTGGAGTTCTCTGCACTCAGCCTTTCTTTCTGAGTTGTAAGAACCTGATATGGGACCCATGTATTCCCATACCTACTTTTCTTTTGAAATCCCCACCTAGAGGAATTCCAATTCTCTCTTTCAATTATTATCATCCCAATAATAGTGTTTCAGGGTACAGTACCTGGCTATGTGCCCAACTTTTGAACACACATAGCACCTAAATAGTTTCTTTTCTGTATGCTTTTTATCTGAATTGTTCCAAGTCTGTTTAGCAGGGAGAGAAGCCTGTATTGCAGACACCTTTTCATTGTTATGCTGTTTTCTAGATTGCAGGGGGTTAGAAACCTGTTTTCTTCTTCGTCCCTTCCATGTCAGTACGCATGGGCAGTATTGCCCCCACAGCTAGGAGGTAGGACCTATATACCAAAGCCAATCAAAATTAGCCCTTACCTATAAGACCATGTGACTTCCTCCTCACCACTGTTATTTTTTGTCCTACTGAACAGGAGGTAGGATCTCCCTCCTCACCATTTTGTGATTTCACAGTTTGATTTTTCTTTTGTTTTTGTCATTTTATTTATTTATTTTATTTTTTACCTCTGTGTATACATAGAGGGATGATTCCCAGGTAATGGAGAAGATTTTACCTGATGCCCCAATAAGTAAAGTAATCAAACTTTCACCTATTGGGAAGAAATGCAGGTGTGGGCATACCCATGGTCCTAGCCTTGTGCTAAAATAGCCCCCTGCTCTATTCCCATGTATGCACAGTATGCGAACAGCTGCTTAGTGGGAAAGTATACAGGCGTGGGTATTTCCACATTCCTGCCTGTGATCAATTGAGTCTCCTTTTTCCTATGATGTTTTGAGCCTTTGAAGACATTTCGGACTAAAGGGCCATGGGTATGGATATGGGCTAGTGATAACTAAGCCTGAATCTGGTGAGTATGAATCTTCAGTCTCCACTGTGTGTTTGAAATGCTCAGTGCACTGAGAGGCCTGCATACTAATGAGCTAATTATGTCCCTCAGCTGAAGGCTGTCTGGGTTCTTGTGGGAGTTGCCATGCTGCTGACTACTCACTGCTATCTGGTAAGGTGTAAGTGCTCCTTTAGGGCACTTTGCTATTGATATCTTTAGTGTTTTTACTGTAAGCCTGAGTCCTCTGTGCAGACACAGCAGGTATGGGTGCAGGTATTGGTGCTCGTATGGGTGCTCATTTACACCAGGTGCTTCCAAGACTGTTCTAGGAGTTGCACTGCTGTAGCAGTATGGTATCTCCTTTTCTCGCAGGGAGTCTGAACCTTATAACCAGCCTTTCTCCAGGGTTCTGACTGGAGTTTGCATTTTGCCTACAAGCCAATTTTATCCTGTAAGGTGTTTGTGTGCTTCTAGGCCTCCTTGCTATTGCTGTTTCATATGGTTAGCCTTTCTTCGTGAGTCGAGTCTGCCATGCAAACTCTGCAGGTATTGGGGCTCATTATTACACTGGGTACATCCAGACTGGCTAGGAGTTGCACTGCTGTAGCAGTATGGTATCTCCTTTTCTCGCAGGGAGTCTGAACCTTATAACCAACCTTTCTCCACGGTTCTGACTGGAGTTTGCATTTTGCCTACAAGCCAATTTTATCCTGTAAGGTGTTTGTATGCTTCTAGGCCTCCTTGCTATTGCTGTTTCATATTGTTAGCTTTTCTTTGTGAGTCTACCATGCGGACTCTGCAGGTATGGGAGCTCATTATTACACCAGGTGTGCCCAGACTGGCTGGGAGTTGCACTGCTGTAGCAGTATGGTATCTCCTTTTCTCACAGGGAGTCTGCACCTTTTCACCAGGCTTTCTCCAGGGTTCTGACTGGAATTTGCCTTTACCTACAAGCCAGTGTTATCTTGTTAGGTGCTTGTATGCTTCTTGGGCTCCTTGTTATTGCTATCATATATGTAGAATTCCTTGTGAGTCAAATCTACTGTGCAGACACAGCAGGTATAGCAGCTCTTATTTCATCAGGGGCTTCCTGGTTTAACTGGGGTTTCTGCTGTGGCAGTGGTGTACCTTTTCCTGCTTATTTTATTTCTGCAGGCCCTGGTTGGGTCTTTGGCTTAAAAGGCAGTTTTTTTCCTACCAGGTATGAACAGAGTTGTAGTTCAACAACTCCTTTTTCTTTCTGGTGTGTTTACAGGTATATTTCTGTCTGCTAGCATGATAGGAGCCAACATTAGTAAATGTTTGATTGCTCTGTGACTGTCATTTTGCATGACTGCCGGCTTGTGCTATGACCTTTGCTTACGTGCCTGTTGGTCGTTGTCCTGGTTATGGCCTTTGGTCAGCGTGACTGCTGTTCTTGGTCCCTGTTAGCCAGTTTTTTGCTATGTCTCTGGCTTGCATGACTGATGTTCCTTGTTTTGGGCTTTGCCTTGTGTGCCTGACCCTGGCGGTGATTATTGGTTTTTGGTTTGCTTGGCCGTTGGTTATGTCTATGGCCTTTGCCTCACTTGGCTGCAGTTCCTACTTATGGCCTCCGGCTCATCTGTCTACTGCCTCTGACCCCTGGCATCAGACTTTCTGCTATAGCCCTGACTTGCTTGGCTGCTGGTCCTTTTCATGGACTTTGCCTTGTGTGTCTGTTGGCCCTGATTATGGTCTTTGGCTTGCTTGGCTGTTGGTTCTGTCTATGGCCTTTGCCTAACTTGGCTGCAGTTTCTGCTTATGGCCTCGAGCTCATCTGTCTACTGCCTCTGACCCCTGGCATCAGACTTTCTGCTATAGCCTTGGCTTGCTTGGCTGCCGGTCCTTGTCATGGACTTTGCCTTGTGTGCCTGTTGGCCCAGATTACGGTCTTTGGCTTGCTTGGCTGTTGGGTCTGTTTATGGCTTTTGTTGCCCTTGGCTGTGGTTCCGGGTTATGGCCTTTGGCTTGCTTTGCTACTGCCTCTCACCCCTGGCAGCAGAATTTTTGCTATAGGCTTGCCTGCTGGTCCTTGTTTTGGACTCTGGCTTGCTTGCCTGCTGGTCCTTGTTGGCTTGAGTGGCCACTGGTCCTTGGTTTGGCAGTTTTCTTTGCTTGGTCGCTGGTTCTGGCCTTGACTCACTTGGCTGCTTCTTCCATTCTGGCTTTTAGCTCACTTGGCCGCTGGTTCTGTCTTCTGGTTTGCTTGGCCGTTTTTCCCAGTTCTGTCCTTTGGCTTGCTCGGCAGTGGGATCTGATTTTGGCCTTTGGCTTGCTTGCCCATTGGTTCCAGTTTTGACCTTTGGCTCGCTTGGACATTAGTTTAGTCTTTGACTTGCTTGGTCCATTGGTTCAGAACTTTGGCTCTGGTTTCAGCCTTTTGGCTCTGTTTTGGGCCTTAGTTTGCTTGGCCATTGACTCTGGTTTTGGCCATTGGCTCCAGTTTTGACCTTTTTGGCTCACTTACCCATTGGTTTTGGCCTTTGGCTGGTGTGACCGTTGGCCCGGTTCTGGTCTTTGGCTTGCTTGGCCATTGGCTCTGATTCTGGCCTTTGGCTTGCTTGGCTCTGGTTCTGGCCTTTGGCTTGCTTGGCCTTTGGCTCTGGTTCTGGCCTTTTGGCTCAGGTTTTGACCTTTGGCTTGATTGGCCTTTTGGCTCTGTTTTTGGCCTTCAGCTTGCCTGGCCATTGGCTCAGGTTTTGGCCATTGGCTCCAGTTTTGACTTTTTGGCTTGCTTGCCCATTGGTTTTGGCCTTTGGCTTGCTTGGCTGTTGGCTCTGTTTCTGCCCTTTGGCTTGCTTGGCCGTTGGCTCTAGTTCTGGCCTTTGGCTTGCTTGGCATTTTACCAATTTTGGCCTTTGGTCCTGGTTTGTGGCTCATTTGACCCCGGTTTTAGCCTTGCTTTGCTTGCCAACTTGCCCTGTTTTCTGTCCTTTGGCTCCCAGGGAGACTGGCCCTGGTTAGGAGCTTAGGCTCATAGGATGCTGGCAATTGTTTAGGAGGCTGCCAGTTTTGGTGTGCTCCTTGGCGCAGGTGGCTGCTGGCCTTGGCTTAGTCCTTGGCGTATATGGTTGCCAGTCATGCTGTGGTCCTTGGTGCAGGCATGTGGTTGGCTGCCTTTGATATGGTCTTTGGTTCATGTCATGGTGTGCCTTGGCGCTTGTGGCTGTCTACCTTAGCTGCTTTCTTGGCATGTGTGGGTGCTTGTTTTTCACCTTGTATTCCACTCCTTACTAGCAGTGGCTAGTTTGGGGAGCGGTTTCTTTGCAGTTACAGTATCTGAACAGTCCATCAGTGGTTGCAGAGTCATGTATTGCAAGCACAGCGCTAGTTTTTTGCTATTGCTTGTGTGTTAGCTGTCTTTCACTCTGGGCTCTTGCATGCAGGGATGGCAGCTGGCGTGTTCTCCAGTGCTTTTCTTGACATGTCCACCGCTGCTTTCTGGCAGGGTGTTGGTTTGTCCGCTGGTTGTTTAGCATGCATAGTATATGGCGCTTCTGACTTTCATGCAGGGTGGCTAGATGGTACATTGAGTATGGGCTGGCTGTGCACCAGTCGTTCCATGCATGTTTTCCAGTTGATTCCAGTCATGTTTTACTGGTTAGCTGATCTTCCATCTGCAGGTCGTGTACAGTTCCTAAACCTGGCCCTAACATTGCTGGTTAGGAAGCCTCTCAAGGTTGGTAGCTACAGTGAGTGGTAGGAAGTTGGGTTTCAGCCTGTCATGCTCTGTTACAGGCTGGAGCCCCTAGCTTGTTTGTGCCATAGGGGGGCTTGATGGCTAGTGTGCCCTTTCACTGTTCGTTGCTTCAGATCTGTGCTTGGATTATCTTTGGCTGATCTCTGGGGGTGTTGAGTTTGACGGCTCTCAACACCAATTTAAGCTGATACCGGTGTGCTTTGGAGCTAGAGGCTTGTGTGTCACAATTATTTTTCTAGGGCCCCGGGTTAGTGCTAAGGATTGGGGGCATAGAGACAGCTCTAGTAGATAATGCATCAGAGTTGTGGTTAACTGGTCATTTGCTGCGGGGCTGGTAACACCAGCGAGCTGCCCAGTGTCAGAGTTATGATTGTGACCATTTTCTTCTTGTTGGCAGAGGATCCTCCCGAGCCGGGCTTGGATGTTTTTGGCAACCGTAGTGTGGAAATCCCTCTGGTCCCTGAGAGGATTCTTGTAGCCGGGAATGGTCCGTTTTTTCTTGTGATGCTTGATTTGTTTTTAGCATCTGTTGATATTATTGTTCCCACCCCTTATATTTTAGGGGCATGGCTTGGTAGATCCCATGCGTACTGACATGGAAGGGACGAAGAAGAAAATGAGAATTTCACTTACCTCTTATCGTAAATTCTATTTCTTCTAGTCCCGACATGTCAGTACGGGGTTTCCCATCCCAATTATTTGCTTCTTGTATTGCTTGGCAAATGTATAACAGTGGTGAGGAGGAAGTCACATGGTCTTATAGGTAAGGGCTAATTTTGATTGGCTTTGGTATATAGGTCCTACCTCCTAGCTGTGGGGGCAATACTGCCCATGCGTACTGACATGTCGGGACTAGAAGAAATAGAATTTACGATAAGAGGTAAGTGAAATTCTCATTTTCCTGAACTGTTGTCTTTCAGTTTATCAGTCCTGTACTCGGCACAATTAGAAATCAATTTAGAAGGCCTGGCATGACTAGTACATTCTAAACTAGTCACATTACCTTCACTTGCAGTTTCACATTTTCTACTGCTTTCATCAACAGACAGATCTCTACCCTTTTTAGTATTATTCTTGCTCCTAACTGAGTTTTTAACCCTTGAATCTCCAAAATACATTTTGAATTATCAGCCCCTACATTGCTGGTTGAGGTTGCAACCAAACTTTTAATGGTGCCCTCTGCATCTCTCAGCCTCTGTTGGAGCTGCGCAATCTCCTTCTTGTTTTCTGCCATTGTTTGCTGGTTGCTAATGGACATAGCAGCAGCATTTTCAACAGAAAATTTCAGAGAATCAATTGTATCATTCAAATAAAGAATCTTTTCCTCCAGATTCTCCTTCTGCACCGCTAGAGTTTTATACTATTCTGCTATCCAGCAGGCAGCAAAAACCAATGCACATTTCCCTTTTGACTTCAACATACATTTTTCCTGGATTGCCCTGGTCACATAAGCCTGAGCCATAGCCCATGGATCTGGGGATCCCTGCATACACTTAACAATCTCCCCTGAGCATGTGACCTTGGCAATCTTTTAGCTAAGACATCCATTTTTTTTTTAAACTTAAAACAAAGACTAAAACAACACAAAACAAAACAATCGATTGGTTTGCTACACAATAATATACACTTATAAATATGAATTAAATGCCATGCATTGCTCTCCTGCCTGCATTCGCCATCTATAAGATTTTGACTATATATAATAATAATATATTAATATTAATAATAATATTAATCACCCCTCTTACTAGGGTTTCGGTTCTTTTGAGAAGCAGACAAATAACCCACACGAATAAGTGTATATTAAAATGAATATATTGAGTAGCAAATCAATGGATGGTTACACTTAAATGATTAGTTAACAAACACAATATTTATACATTATTTACATTTACAGATTAATGACAAAATCTACATTATAGCTACCGATATACAAAGAACATGGTGGTCTCGTTCCTTTTCTCTAGCCATGGCCTTTTCTCTCTGGTCTGTCTCACATCCTGCCCGGTCACTTCTGATCCAGTTCCCAGGTGCTCCTTCCAGGTTCTTCCCCCAGGATGCTCCCCCCAAGTTGCTCCCCCCCTAAGTTGCTCTGTCCAGCACACATTTATACACCTTTCAGCCACTGCCCCCCACATACCAACTGATCAGATGGGGTTGATAAAAAACCACACCTTGCCCATTGGTCAGTAACTGTTGAGTTTTATGGCTTCTCGGAGACGTACTGTCCCACCATCCACAGAAAAACCCTTAGATATGGAGATTTGGCTTCGGGTGCAACTTGAAAAACTGGTTTATAGTAATCAGTTTAGTAATCAGTAGAGCTCCCCCCATACCCAGTGTATAACACAATAGAGCCACAAACACACATATATATATATATAATAACAGTCCCAGAGTCAGTGAAACACGGGGTACAAGACCCCCAGAGACTGGTTCCAGGGCACAGGGAATTTACCCTCCTCTTGGCATCTCTGCTGCCCTGTAGGAACCATGGGTGAAGCTGAAGATGGAGGGAAGTACATTTTTTTACTCTTTAAGAGCAAATTACCGTATTTTCAGGCGTATAAGACGACCCCCAACTTTTCCAGTTAAAATATAGAGTTTGGAATATTCTCGCCGTATATTTTACAGTATTTTAGAGCTGCATGAATGGGTCCTTCCCTGACTTAAGAACAAAGAGAGAGAGACAAGAGACAGAGAGAAACAAATAATGACTTAATTGTAATTAAAACCATTTAATCTTATTGTCAACCCTCCAGATCAATTCATATACCTTCTAATCTATAGGGAAATCAACTTTAAGTTAGGTTAAGTTCATTGGCCAGATAGAACAGTTTATTTAGTCATACAGTGATTTCCTTAGTACATGATTACTGGGGGGGGGGGAATTTTTGGAAAAAGAAGTGATTCAGCAAATGTCAATATTAGTGGGATACAAATTCCTAGATTGGAGCACTATGTACACTATTTACACAAGCCATGGTAGTACCACATGCTTTAGGATGCATCTGTAATAGCCATGGATTAATGCAGCAGAATTCACCGCCGTACTTGCACCCTCCCCACTTCAGTGGTAATACATCAAGGTCGGGAACGTGCTCACCGGCGTGAGTACCTTCACCGCTAGGCAGATTGTTAACAAAATTGCCGGCACCTCGTCAGTCTGCTGTGCGCGTCGCTGATACCCTAAGTGCCAAGGCCACTACTGTGGACTACTCCTATATCCGCACCTCACCTTTTATTAAATGCTGGCAGACAGCCAGTGCCAGCCTACACTGCCCCTTTAAGGCGAGCATGCAACTCACGAAGACGCGCAGCCGAATGGGAGGGTTCTAGTGGAGAGCCAATCCACGCTCCTCGAGGTAAGGAAGATGTGTGCAGCTTCATACTCCCCGCACAGAGCGGGGACTCGGCCGCGGCACCCCCCACCATATGTGCAAGAAGCAAGAAGGAGCAAGCGCAGGTATCCGGCATATAAGACGACCCCCGACTTTCGCACATATTTTTCCGGGGTAAAAAGTCGTCTTATACGCCGGAAAATACGGTAGATACAAAAAAGATCCTCTTTGGAAGTCATTCCCTGCTCAGTACTGTTTCCCCCCCAACCTGATCATAGAAACAGTTATTCCAACCCAATGGGAGAATCTTCATGTTGAATGAACAGATCAGTGCCCTGTTCCACCCACAGTCACCATCCTACCCCGGTGCCGCAGTCACCATCCTACCCCGGTGCCGCAGTCACCATCCTACCCCGGTGCCACAGTCACCATCCTACCCCGGTGCCGCAGTCACCATCCTACCCCGGTGCCGCAGTCACCATCCTACCCCGGTGCCGCAGTCACCATCCTACCCCGGTGCCGCAGTCACCATCCTACCCCGGTGCCGCAGTCACCATCCTACCCCGGTGCCACAGTCACCATCCTACCCCGGTGCCACAGTCACCATCCTACCCCGGTGCCACAGTCACCATCCTACCCCGGTGCCACAGTCACCATCCTACCCCGGTGCCCAGGTATCACTTTCCCCTCATTTCAGTGGACAGTTAGTGATATTGCAATTGCTGCTTTATTCTGCTTCATACGGCGCCACTTTGGTTTCGCTACTGAGAACCTCTCTCTCTCTCTGCAGTCAGTTCCAAGTGTGGGGTCAATATAATACACCATTTATTTAGAGCAGAGGGGGGCGGAAAGTACCCCCAATATATTCTGTGGTCCCAGAAGACAAATATTGGCACTGACTTTGTTATTATACATTATTTATATAGCACTAATATGTTCTGTAGCACATTCCAGGTTATACATCATTTATATCAGTCCTTGCCCCAGTGAGCTTGCAATCTAAGGTCCCTATCGCATTCCCATCAGCCCGTGCCCCAGTGAGCTTACAATCTAAGGTCCCTATCCCATTCCCATCAGCCCCTGCCCCAGTGAGCTTACAGTCTAAGGTCCCTATCACATTCCCGTCAGCCCCTGCCCCAGTGAGCTTACAATCTAAGGTCCCTATCCCATTCCCATCAGTCCCTGCCCCAGTGAGCTTACAATCTAAGGTCCCTATCCCATTCCCATCAGCCCCTGCCCCAGTGAGCTTACAATCTAAGGCCCCTATCCCATTCCCACCAGTCCCTGTCCCAGTGAGCTTACAGTCTAAGGTCCCTATCCCATTCCCATCAGTCCCTGCCCCAGTGAGCTCACAGTCTAAGGTCCCTATCCCATTCCCATCAGTCCCTGCCCCAGTGAGCTTACAATCTAAGGTCCCTATCCCATTCCCATCAGTCCCTGCCCCAGTGAGCTTACAATCTAAGGTCCCTATCCCATTCCCATCAGCCCCTGCCCCAGTGAGCTTAAAATCTAAGGCCCCTATCCCATTCCCATCAGCCCCTGCCCCAGTGAGCTTACAATCTAAGGTCCCTATCACATTCCCATCAGCCCCTACCCCAGTGAGCTTACAATCTAAGGCCCCTATCAAATTCACATTAGTCCCTGCCCCAGTGAGCTTACAATCTAAGGTCCCTATCCCTGAATCTTCTGATTCAGTGTTACCCCCAGCAGTGCCCCACTACCTGTGTTTGATGGGTTTGTGCAAGAGGTAGGGATTAGACTGGTTAGACTGGGCATGAGTGTGGGTTGGATGTGGCACCTTGTTATGAATCTGTCATTGTTGTATTTATTTCCCATATCTGCCCCATGTCTCTGTTCTTCCCCATCCCTCAGGTTCCCCCATAGCAGAGGCCTGTAGGTTCTGTACTGTCCCACTCACTCTGGTTCTTCTCCCTGTTCCGCTGCCGACACAAAGCAAATGGAGAAACATGAAGGGATAAATTGTGGATATTCTCCCTGTAACATTGCACAATCCCATGAATCCCATGTTTATCACTAACATGCCCTAACTGCCCGGGCCTGGGGCACTTCTACAGGGAATTATTATCTTCTTTAGCTTCTTCCATCTTGTTTTGGTTCTGGTCCAGTTGTGCAGGTACAGTAGGGCTAAGAGAAGAATCCGGCTGTACCAATTCTACTGGGTCGGCACCCCGGGCTTTGGCCGAAGAGAAGACTGAAGATTCAGGAGACGATTGCAACATGTTGCCCCTACAGAAGTACCCTGGGCCGGGGCAGTTTTCTGCTAACAGGCGCACCAGCCAGGGGTATCAGGTAAGTAGTTATAATTACTGGGAGGAGCCTAATTTTTGTCTCCCCCCCACTTTCCTTCTCATTTACATTTTTTTTTTTAACTTCTTTTTATTTTTCAATACAGCATAGTTATCACATTCTTGACACTCTTTCTTTTCTTTTCATCTTAATTAACATTGTTAACACATTTCTTTTGTTTTGGTTTATCCCTTTAACATTATTTGTCGTCGTAGTGGTTTCCTTGCGTTACCCAAGTGAGGGTGAGAAAGAAAAGGAGTAACAAAGGGAAGAACATACGTAAATATTCTATAAACATTATTATAAAACAGTATCGTTTTTTGTATAGACACCGGGTTTGCCTCTTAATAGTTTAATATTTAGTTTTCTTGTATTGGTTATTAGCCAGTAAGGCAATATATTTCAGCCTATCGGTGTGAATCTGCCATCAGGTGCATTGTGGCCTACTCTTTTATTTTGGTACTCGAGCCATGGGCCCCAAGTCACTTCAAATTGTTCTTGTTTGTTTTCGTTCCTGGCAGCGATTTTTTCCATTGCTTCCCTCGTGTTTAGTCCTTGTTTAATTTGGTTTATGTCGTAGGCTCCTCCTATTTTCCAATATCTCGCTATGTGCGTTGTTGCGGTATTGAATATTTGGAATAGAAGCTTCTTCCATGGAGGTGAAGTTTTTTCTGGAAGATGTACCAGCGGGGCAGTTTCCGGTTTGTGCGGTATTGGTCTTTGAAGGTCTATCATTATTAGTTTGAACACTTGTTTCCAGAGTTCCATTACTGGTGGGCAGTACCAGCACATATGTAGGAGTGTCCCTTGTTGACCACATCCTCTCCAACAGAGAGGGGAATGAGTATTTGTTATTTTGTTTATTTTGGTTGGGGTTAGGTGTCATCTGTAGAGTCATTTTTTGTATGCTTCCAGATGGTTCGTGCCCCTTGTAGCTCCTGTGGTTACTGTCAAAATCTTTGACCATTGTTCCTGTGTTAGTTCTATTTGTAGTTCATTTTCCCATCTTTCCATGAATGTGTGTTTGTGCTCTGGAGGCATTTCTAGGAGGAATTGGTAGCAAGCAGATAATATTCCTCTAGGTCCGTTTTTTGCTATTCTGCATAGTTGCTCGACTCGTTTCTTTTTGTATTCCTGTGTGTTTTTGTGATTAAAATTTGTAATCCTCAGGTATGTAAAGTATTCTTTATCCGGAAGTTGGTATTTGTTTTGCAGTTGTTGGAACGTTTGGTAGGTTTGGATAGAGTATAAGTCTGCAATTGTGGTTATGCCTTTGTTAGTCCAGTTTTGCAGGTTGTCAATTGGAGTTATTGGGGAAAGTGGTTTTCCTATTTTCCCCTTTTTATTAAGTGTGTCCCAGTTATTCAGAATTAACTTGGTCGTTGGCAATATTGGTGGGCTGTTTGGTCTGCATTTTGGAGGTAGCCATAGTAGGTTTGGCAGTCTTCTCATTTACATTTAACAATAATAATAATAATAATAATAATAATAAAATGTTTCAGTACCAATTAACTTCACATCTCACTTGGTTCCCTGTTACAGAAATATAATGTGCCGGGGAGAGTTCCCCTTTATATTCAGACGATAGCCCCGCCCCTGATCTTCCTGTCAGTCACCTGATTCTTGGTCTCCTCCCCCCACGTTCTCCTCTTCCTCACTGGGTGGGTGGGTTCCCTGGTCTCTCTGAGTTTCTGCCGCTGCTGATTCGGAACCTTCTTGGGCCCCATTGGACGTTGCCATTAGTTCTTGTGGGTCCCTGGATGAAATTTCTTCCTGAGAACATTCATCGTCTTCATTCTGTGTCGCTCGTGAACGTTGTTGGTCTAAGAAAAATTAATAAAGGGCCCAAATGTTTCCATTAAAATCTACAGTTTCTTCTCATTACAAATATATCTCCTTTGTGTCATTACATGAAACTATAACCCCCCCCCCAGACTGTTTGGGATCCGCTAATTGAAATTTAGAAATTCATATTCAATTTCATGGCGTTTGAGACTCTAGAACTCTGGAACCGGATGTGTTTGGATAAAGGTCGGACTGAAGAGAACTGAAGCTGAATGAGATATTTGGGGGCGATGAGGAAGCCCCCCCAGATCACTTACTGTATGAGCCTCAGGTGTGGGACCTGTTATCCAGAGTTCTTGGATCATCAATAACTCATTTAAAGCTGACATTTGCCCTATCGGCTACATCCCAGGTAAACTCCAATGTTCCTAAGCAGCCAATCGTGTTGAGTGTTATAGATATGAAGCTAAAATTTAAATGCCGAAATTTAAATTTAAATTCCTTATACATTGTGCTGTTGGTTATTAAACACTGAATAGAATAAATACTGTAATTTGCCTATAACATTCACTGTTCCTCCCCTACTCGAGCCCCTCCTCCATGTCTGTGTAACTCTGATGCCACTTTTATTGGCCTATAAAGATATCCCCTCCCAGCTTGTGACATTTTGCTCCTTCTCTGTGCCAGTGGCATTAGGGCTGTTCCTCTGGGGCTGGGCTGTGAGCTCCTCCCCTACTAGAGCCACTCCCCCTGTGTTTGTAGCCCTGTATCTATACTGATCCTTAGCCCCAGTAGCAATGAGTCAGATTCACTGGTAACAATGGACGGTGCTGTTGCTATGGCAGAACCCTGACAAGGTTCTGGGGGTTACATTATGTGACTGTGGGGGCTGAGACTAAGCAGGTTCTATATAATGTAGGGATGCACCGAACCCTTTTTTTTTCAGGATTGGCCGAACCCCCAAATCCGTTGTATGGGATTCGGCCGAATACCGAACCAAATCTGAATCCTAATTAGCATATGCCAATTTGAGTTTGGTTTGGCCAGGACCGTGGATTCGGCTGAATCTGAACCCTGCCAAAAAAGGCCGATAAATATTAAAGGAGAAGAAATCTGTCTGTAACTCCCCTCGCCATTATATTACCCATTGGTAGTTATACCCCTTAGTAACTTTCTTAGACTCCAAAATGTAATTTCTGGGTTTCTAGGAGGCAGAACTGTCTCACATCTCCCATCATCTCCCATCATCTCCCATCATTTCCCATCATTTCCCATCATCTCTCATCATCTCCCATCATCTCCCATCATCTCCCATCATCTCCCATCATTTCCCATCATCTCTCATCAACTCCCATCATCTCCCATCATCTCCCATCATTTCCCATCATTTCCCATCATCTCCCATCATCTCCCATCATTTCCCATCATTTCCCATCATCTCCCATCATTTCCCATCATTTCCCATCATTTCCCATCATCTCCCATCATCTCCCATCATTTCCCATCATCTCTCATCATTTCCCATCATCTCCCATCATCTCCCATCATTTCCCATCATCTCCCATCATCTCCCATCATCTCCCATCATCTCCCATCATCTCCCATCATCTCCCATCATTTCCCATCATTTCCCATCATCTCCCATCATCTCCCATCATCTCCCATCATCTCCCATCATCTCCCATCATCTCCCATCATCTCCCATCATCTCCCATCATCTCCCATCATCTCCCATCATCTCCCATCATCTCCCATCATCTCCCATCATCTCCCATCATCTCCCATCATCTCCCATCATCTCCCATCATCTCCCATCATCTCCCATCATCTCCCATCATTTCCCATCATCTCTCATCATTTCCCATCATTTCCCATCATTTCCCATCATCTCCCATCATCTCCCATCATCTCCCATCATCTCCCATCATCTCCCATCATCTCCCATCATCTCCCATCATCTCCCATCATTTCCCATCATCTCCCATCATCTCCCATCATCTCCCATCATCTCCCCTCTCCCTGCAATATGGTTGGAACACACGGCCCTGTGCGTGGGCATCTCCCACCGGGACTCACGGAAGTTGGGGACATTATATTCCGGTGGGCTCAGTGAGAATTATTATTATTTAAAAAGGAAAAGTCCAGGTGCAGAAATAGTGAAAATCAGCATAAACATCTTATAAAGGCAAATTGTAGAAGAAATAGGGGCATTTATGCCGTTTCAAATGTGACAGTTGCCACTGGGGGGAAAAGGAATGACTAGTTGGTCAAAAATGTTTAGAAGGCTTAGTTGTCCTTTAATGTGTCCTATAAATGTACTTCACTCAGCAGGCACAGGGTAAAGCTAAAGATACTCCCCCTTATGGCCGACTTACCCGCTGCCCGGGGGGGGCTCAGAGGCTGAAGTTCAGTTGGTTGTTCGGCCCCTTCAACAAAGAAAAAGTACAAAATGATTATGTTTTTGTGATAAAAGAGATCAACCAAATGCAATTGTTTCTCTCTACGTCCCATTAGCCAAGAGAGCTGTCTCTTTTCTTTCTGAATAAATTCCCCAATGAGAATTCTACTGAGCCAAAACTTCATTATAGATGCAAGAGAAGTGACCAATGAGAATGCTGATTCCCTGTGTCAGGCCCCTTGCTGGTACCTTACATATAGAGATAATGATGGCATTTTCCCGTCATTATATGGCACAGGAATCAGACATGGGGATAAAGGGACAGACTTGTTCAGTGCTGGGAAACTGTGCTTATTGCTCCCAACTCCAATTGCAGGAACAGAGAACAGGGAGCCGGATTTACTCACATCAGCTGGGATTCTCATTGGGGGATTCTTTTGCATATTAAAGCAGTCGCTGGCTGTGGAGATTGGGGGAAAAGTTTTGGAAAACTTCTATAACAAAACTATGGGGGCAGTGGGACAGCATCATGGCTGGGTTTACAGCCCCTTTAACTATTCATCTATAGCAGTGCTGTCCAACTTCTGTGGTACCGAGGGCCGGAATTTTTCCGACCTACGTGGTGGAGGGTCGATAATGGAAGCCAGTTTTGACTACTCCCCTTTTTGAAACCGCACCCACTTGAACACCCATGTTATCACATGACCATACCCATATTAATGGTTGTAGTACAGCAAAAACTTGCCATACTCTGCCTGCCCTACCCTGCCTGTGTGTGCCATACTCTGCCTTCCCTACCCTGCCTGTGTGTGCCATACTCTGCCTTCCCTACCCTGCCTGTGTGTGCCATACTCTGCCTTCCCTACCCTGCCTGTGTGTGCCATACTCTGCCTTCCCTACCCTGCCTGTGTGTGCCATACTCTGCCTTCCCTACCCTGCCTGCATGTGCCATACTCTGCCTTCCCTACCCTGCCTGTGTGTGCCATACTCTGCCTTCCCTACCCTGCCTGCGTGTGCCATACTCTGTCTTCCCTACCCTGCCTGTGTGTGCCATACTCTGCCTGCCCTACTCTGCCTGTGTGTGCCATACTCTGCCTTCCCTACCCTGCCTGTGTGTGCCATACTCTGCCTGCCCTACTCTGCCTGTGTGTGCCATACTCTGCCTTCCCTACCCTGCCTGTGTGTGCCATACTCTGCCTTCCCTACCCTGCCTGTGTGTGCCATACTCTGCCTTCCCTACCCTGCCTGTGTGTGCCATACTCTGCCTTCCCTACCCTGCCTGTGTGTGCCATACTCTGCCTGCCCTATGATGCCTGTGTGTATGGCACACACAGGCAGCCTACAGTGACACAATGCTGGCACTGCTCCTACAGTCTGCACAATAACTATATATTAAAAAACTTTTTAATTGCAGTACCACCTCAGTATATGTTCTTTTTGTAGTGTGCAGGGATTATTTGTGGGTTTCTACTGCTCCTGAGGGGGGAACAGGGGAATAATGGGGGTGATTACAGCCTGAGCCTGAGGTGGGAACACTGCAGGGGGGAACAATGCAGGGATTAAAAGGTGGGAACAACACAGGGGATTACATTATTAAACAATACAGCCTGATTACAGCCTGAATCTGAGGTGAGAACCATGCAGGGGGGGCAGTTAATCTCAGTACTGATGCCATTTAAGGCTTACACAAGAGTAAGCCATCAAAGCAGCCAGACAGGTGGGGGGCCACACAGAGGGGGGCCGCGGGCTGCCAGTTGGACAGCACTGATCTATAGAGTTTGGAATTGTCCATAGATTTGTAATAAATGTTATTTCCCTTTTTCCCAGTTCCATTAATTAGGGTCAGTCACCTCAGAGCTTAGATGGGGCAAAGCCAGAGCCTGGGAAGGGTTAATGTACATAGAAGAGCCATTGGCCCCAACTCATACCCCATAGAAACATTTACTTACCTCTTCTATTCCCTGTGGCTGAACAACATCTTCCCTTTAGTTTCAGAACCACAAAACCCAAGCAAAGTGCGGCCACAAGTGAAATAAGAATTCCTACTACTATTCGTTTAGTGAGACTCCATTCAGCATCTGCAACAAAAAGAGCCCCAATCAAACAGCTGCAGTTCCATTAGTTCCATTATTTCCATTAGTTCCATTATTTCCATTAGTTCCATTATTTCCATTAGTTCCATTAGTTCCATTATTTCCATTGGATAATATAATATTGGGAGTGGCAGAGGGATATGGGAAAAGGTTTATGTTGCCTTTAATTTTTCCCTAGTGGGAACAAGAAGGTTGTTGCTAACATGGGGCAAATATGATCCAAAAAAGGGCTAATATGGGCCTAATATGGAGCTAACATGGGGCAAATATGGGGCTAAAAGGGGCCTAATATGGGCCGAATAATGTCTTAATAATTGCCTAATCTGGGGCTAATATGATGCTAATATGGGCCTAATATGGGGCTAACATGGGACTAACATGGAACTAAGATGGGGCTAACATGGGACTAACATGAGGATAATATGGGCCTAATATGGGGCTAACATGGGGCTAATATAGGACTAATCTGGGGCTAATATGGGGATAATATGGGCTCAACATGGGCCCAATATTGGGCAAATATGGGCCTAATCTGGAGCTACTATGGGCCCAACATGGGGCTACTATGGGCCTACTATGGGCCTACTATGGGGCTAACATGGGGCTAACATGGGACTAAGATGGGCCAAATATGGGGATAACATGGGACTAATATGGGGCTAATATGGGGCTAATATGGGCCTAGTATGGGGCTAATATGGGGCTAATATGGGGCTAATATGGGCCTAGTATGGGGCTAATATGGGCATCCGGTGGGAGATTTTTGAAACGCTGTCTATTGAACAGACACAAAGGATTCTGGTATCTCTCAGAGCTCAGGTTCTCCCAGGTAATTAGCTCCATGTAACAGCGCCATTAGTGGAACCGGATAATCACATGTTCTCACCTGTCAGTTCTACCTTCAGTGACTGCACAAGAGGTTCCGTCAGGGCCCGATGTTCCACCACACAAGAGATCTCCATCCCCTGACTCTCAGCTGTTGGGAGGAACCGGTAGGGCAACTCCAGAGCAGAACTGTTAATTCTCTTTATCTCTGAGGGTTCCACCCGAGATCCATTCAGGAACCAACTCACAGCAATGTCTTCTGGGTAATACCCCCACACTCGGCACATCAGCGTCTGCTCCTCATTCACATAAAATGGCTCATGGCTGATATTCATCATGGGGGCGGCTGGAAGGGAAAACCATATTACAACTGTGTCCCATTATGGAGACTCTCCTGATTGGCAGGATTTGTACCCACAGAGGTCCCTCACTGACAGTTCTATAGGGTGAGACACTGCTATTGCCCCCTATCAGCCTCTATCGTTGCAGCCCGGTAACGGGGCAGCTCACTGGGGGACATACACTGTAGGGGCTCAGTACTTGAGCAAGTACAATAAGGGCAATTGCCAGGGTCTGCCTGGATAAAATGCCGCATTGTGGGTAGAACATGTGGCAGTTAGTGCCTGAGTTTTGCTACATAAAGAATGTACCATGTGAGTGAATGAGTCTTCTAGCCTTGTCCTCTTCTGTATATATTCTTTGGGGGGCAGGGGGAACCATGGCCCAATGGGATCCTTCAGATTCCTGAATCAATGCCTGTATGACAGTTAGCCGGATTGTACTAATAAGTAAAAACTAAATGTCAGTCATTACCTTCATAGAGCAGCTGGAAATCCTCCTGTAATGGGGCAGAGAGAGACTCATGTTGCACCCGGATAGAGAAGATCTGGTTCCTGTTCCCCTCGGTGGGTACAATGGTCACTGTGCTGGTCACTCGGTATGTACCATCTGCATTTCTCTGGGGGGGGAGCTCAGTCCCACCAGCCAGTATCTCCCCCTCCCTGAGCCATTTAATGTCAATGTCCACGGGGTAGAACCCAGTAATGGCGGCACTCAGGGTGCTCTCCTTATTCTCAGTAACCAGTTTATTGGTGATGTTTATCTGTGGAGGGGCTGAAACAGAGAACATACAGTTTTATATAAAAGTGCTGAAATTTCAGAATATTATAATACACAAAACCACAAATTATCTATTTTAATCACCCCCCCCTGTATTTTATGCCCCTCAGTATGAAATGAAGGCGCAATATATTTGTACCTTGGATTTCCAGCCTGATCTCCTTCTCTTGCCACTCGGTGCCGTAAGTGACGGAGCAGGAGTAGGTCCCCCCATCGGATATCTGAGCGTTAGAGACAGACAGAGAGGCCTCTCCCAACAGAGCGGAATTGGGGTTCAAGGAGAACCGGGGGTCCGTGGTGCTCACCTCACTATCAGTGCACGACAGTCGTATCTGCCCATTAAAATTCCACTTTATGTTCAAGAGTTTGGGATCCGCAGGGAATGGATCAATACGGAATGTGCAGGGAATCAGGGTGTCGGATCCTTTCTGGGCAACGTGGGGGGACGGAGCAGTCACCTCCAGAACTGACCCTGCAGGTACAGGGGGCACAGTAAATAAAGCACATTATGTGCCACATTGTTATATTACAGTTACTAATGTGCTGCCTCTCTATGTATTTCCGTCTGTACCCATACAGTACCCATACAGTACCCACACAGTACCCACACAGTACCCATACAATATCCACACAGTACCCACACAGTACCAATACAGTACCCATACAATACTCACACAGTACCCACACAGTACCCATACAGTACCCACACAGTACCCACACAGTACCCATACAATATCCACACAGTACCCACACAGTACCCACACAGTATCCACACAGTACCCATACAATATCCACACAGTACCCACACAGTACCAATACAGTACCCATACAATACTCACACAGTACCCACACAGTACCCATACAGTACCCACTCAGTACCCACACAGTACCCATACAATATCCACACAGTACCCACACAGTACCCATACAGTACCCACACAGTACCCACACAGTACCCATACAATATCCACACAGTACCCACACAGTACCAATACAGTACCCATACATTACCCACACAGTACCCATACAGTACCAATACAGTACCCATACAGTACCCACACAGTACCCATACAGTACCCACACAGTACCAATACAGTACCCATACAGTACCCACACAGTACCCATACAGTACCCACACAGTACCCATACAGTACCCACACAGTACCAATACAGTACCCATACAGTACCCACACAGTACCCATACAGTACCCACACAGTACCCATACAGTACCCACACAGTACCAATACAGTACCCATACAGTACCCATACAGTACCCACACAGTACCCAGATGCAGGTCAGCACCATGAGTAAATCAGCAACTGAGGGAACCTAAGGACCAATAAAAACCTTGGCTGTATAACTGGGTTTCCCTTTACTCATATTAATATAAGGAATAACCCCGAGCTACTGAGGGCACAATACAGAAAGGTGAGTCTTTGTTATGTCACTGGGTAAAGCCAGTAATGTGTATACAGATAATATACTGTAAGTAGGTTTGATTGGTATCAGATTGGGTCAGTACTGGGGAATATAGAACCTACCTGTTTGGTGCAGAAGGAAAAGGCAGAGAAATCCCAGAATCCTGAGGGGCAGTTTAGTGGCACCGATTGCTTCTCTCATCGTCTCCCCTTGTCCCCAATGTGTCTCTTTATCCTTAGGGTCCAGTCCATAACCATAAGGGCTTGTGGCTACAATTCAGCCGTCACTGTGTGCCCCCCATTACTGGGTTCCTATGGAGGGATATAGAGTAGCCAGGTCCAACCGGGGCTGACAGAACCCTCACCAACCCGTACCCTGTACCCTGTGCCACGGAGCTGCCGGATCCACCGACTCTCGGGTCTGAATTCTCATTGCTTTCACTTTCCTGAGAGATCAGTTTAACTGGAGATTATTCTTTCAACCTCTTCCTTGTTCCTCACTGTCACTGGGCTCAGTATGTTGGTGCTTCTCCCCCCCATGTTCTCCCAAATATAAGTGCAGGATAGGGAATAAAGTGGGAGGAGCCCACACTGTACAGTACCTGCCTATAGAGACTGGATTGTACAGTTGGACTGGGCTTTCCTATCACTCAGCGCCTGTGGGGCCCAACGTCAGTGAGCAACCAATGGAATCAATGGCTTTGGCTATTTCACCCCAATACATTAATTACAGGGGTATAAAATCAAACATTCAGCCACACCAGCTCCTCAGATGAACATTTGCAGGAGAATGGGTTGGACCGAAGGGACCGGTGCCAAAGTCATAGGGTATTTCCTTTCCAACAAACCAGTTTGTAAGGTGTCTGCCCTGCTGGACCTGGGTTGGGTTGCACATAAACATATTTCTCCTTGGTTGTAACATTCCCAGCAATAATGTTCCAATACCTAGTGAGAATCTTCATAGACAAGTAGGGGCAGTTATAGCAGCAAGGGGAGGGGCAAACCAACTGACCCCTGTGGGATGGAACCCCGACTGTGAGCCTGACCCCAAACATCACTGCCCAACCTCACTAATGCCCTTGTGGCTGAATGGGAGCAACTCCCAGCAACACTGTTCCACCATCTAGTGGGAACCTTCCCAGAAGGGCAGGGGCAGTTATAGCAGCAAGGGGAGGGGCAACCCAACTGCCCCCTGTGGGATGGAACCCCGACTGTGAGTCTGATCCCCAACATCACTGCCCAACCTCACTAATGCTCTTGTGGCTGAATGGGAGCAACTCCCAGCAACACTGTTCCACCATCTAGTGGGAACCTTCCCAGAGAGTAGGGGCAGTTATAGCAGCAAGGGGAGGGGCAACCCAACTGCCCCCTGTGGGATGGAACCCCGACTGTGAGTCTGACCCCCAACATCACTGCCCAACCTCACTAATGCCCTTGTGGCTGAATAGGAGCAACTCCCAGCAACACTGTTCCACCATCTAGTGGGAACCTTCCCAGAGAGTAGGGGCAGTTATAGCAGCAAGGGGAGGGGCAACCCAACTGACCCCTGTGGGATGGAACCCCGACTGTGAGCCTGACCCCCCAACATCACTAATGCTTTTGCATCACCAGCCCCTCCCGCCCCCACACACACCTAATACTTACTTTGCTGCAATTGGGGAAGAGACGGCAGTGGGGGAGGGATTAGGGGAGGGAGGGGTTGGGTCTGGGTTGGCAGGACCTACAAGGCTTATTTCCGCTGTCCCACTGGCCCAGTCTCATCTTTCTTGAAAAACCTGTTTATGTACGTTCTGTATCTGTTATAGACTCCCACATAATCATGTATGGAACGTGAGCCACTAGGGACTTATTGTGCCAAATATACAAATAGCCAAACAGTCCCCCCCACAGGGTGAGGCATGCTGGGAGCTGTAGCCCAGCAACATCAGGGCTGTATTCTTAAAGCAATATTGCACAATTTCCCAGCTCTCTAGGGCCCGCATTGGCAGCATTGAAATGCAAAAGAATCCTCCAATGAGAATCCCAGCTGATGTGAGTAAATCCAGCTCTCCCTCCTGTTGCTGGCGGCATAGTGCCCGTTAGGGGCATTTTATGCACAAAATGGTATTGTTTCCCCCAACCAGAGTGTGGGCTCTATTAATCTGCCCTTCCACTGGGGTAAACACTGTTCCACTGATAGGTGCCTTTTAAAGGGGTTGTTCACCTTTGAGTTAACTTTTAGTATAATATAGAGAGTAATATTCTGAGAAAATTTGCAATTGGTCTTCATTTTTTCATTACTTTTGTTTTTTTAGTTATTTATATTTTTGTTCAGTAGCTCTCCAGTTTGGAGTTTCAGCAGCTATGTGGTTGCTAGGGTCCAAATTAACTTAGTAACCAGGGAATAGGTTGAATGAGAGACTGGTATATGAATAGGGGAGGGGCTGAATAGAAAGCTAAGTAATAAAAAGTAACAGTAACAATAAAACTGGAGCCTCACAGAGCAATAGGGTTTGGTTGCCGGGGTCAGTGACCCCCATTTGAAAGCTGCAAAGAGGCAGAAGAAGAAGGGAAATAGTTAAAAAATGATAAAAAAAACAAATAAAGACCAATTGACACATAACAGCCCTGACTTCTCTATGTTGGGATATTGCAGGTCTCTGGGAGGCTGACTGATAGGGGTCGGTCTCAGTTATGTGAAATGTGAGTTATTTTTCCCCCCAAGCCAAAACTGCCGGCAAAGTGCCATTAGACCAGGGATCCCCAACCTTTTTAACCTGTGAGCCACACTCTAATGTGAAATTAATTGGGGAGCAACACAAGCAGGAAAAATGTTCATGAGGAGCCAAATAAGGCCTGTGATTGGCTATTTGGTAGCCCCTATGTGGACAGGAGGATATGATTAGCAGTACAACTAGTTTTTATTCAACCAAAACTTGCCCCCAAGTCAGGAAATCAAAAATAATTCCCTGGTTTGGGGGCACTAAGAGCAACATCCAAGGGGTTGGGGAGCAACATGTTACCCCCGAGTCACTGGTTGGGGGTCACTGCTTTAGACTAAGTCAGAGGGACAGTCAGGGTGAGTTACAGTCACACAGGAGCCACATTAGCACTAAAGCTGAAATAGTGTTAGGGGGACAGAAGGTTCCAACTACAAGGCAAGAAGGACCCAGTGGCACAGATGGAGGGGCCGCACCCCACAGGGAGAGGGACTGGTAGGGTAACAATTGCCCCAGTAACAGTAAAGCCCCTATGCAGCACCTCCCTGTAATGCTGAGCCAAAGCAAGCAGTGTAGGGAGTTCAAGTTAAACTATTTCTATCTGCCCACCACCCAGACTGGTAACTAGTAACTGAAATGGCTCAGGAACAACAAACACTAAACAGGATTATGACTGATTCTAACAGCAAAACAGCCCTCTGCACAGAAACCTGTAGGTCAGGCAGGGAGGTCATGTGATCAGGGGCTATAAATGGCTTCTCCTGAGAGAGGATTGGCTGATACACACGGGGATGAATTTAACTATTTGTTTGCTGAAAAACAGATCCCAGGTTCCTAACAGATATAGAGTAACCGGGGCTGACAGAACCCTCACCAACCCGTACCCTGTGCCACGGAGCTGCCGGATCCACCGACTCTCGGGTCTGAATTCTCATTGCTTTCACTTTCCTGAGAGATCAGTTTAACTGGAGATTATTCTTTAACCTTTTCCTCCCCCGTTACCCCAGTTCTTATTGCTCCTCACTGTCACTGGGCTCAGTATGTTGGTTCTTTCCCCCCCCCCCAATGTTCTCCCAAATATAAGTGCAGGATAGGGAATAATGTGGGAGGAGCCCACACTGTACAGTACCTGCCTATAGAGACTGGATTGTACAGTTGGACTGGGCTTTCCTATGTCTGTGGGGCCAAATGTCAGTGAGCACCCAATGGAATCAATGGCTTTTACTATTTCACCCCAATACATTAATCACAGGGGCATAAAATCAGACATTCAGCCACACCAGCTCCTTAGATGACCATTTGCAGTAGAATGGGTTGTAACATCACTGCCCAACCTCACTAATGCTCTTGTGGCTGAATGGGAGCAACTCCCAGCAACACTGTTCCACCATCTAGTGGGAACCCATCACCAACCCCCCCACACACACCTAATACTTACTTTGCTGCAATTGGGGAAGAGACGGCAGTGGGGGAGCGATTAGGGAAGGGAGGCAGGGATTGGGTCTGGGTCGGCAGGACCCACAAGGCCTATTTCCGGTGTCCCCCACTGGCCCAGTCTCAGCTGCATACGTCTGGCTCCAAACACCTCAACTACTAGGACATATCAGTGGGTTTAGTGTGAGTGATCAACAGAAAGTTTTATTTTCTCTTTTATTTTCCTTGTCCCCCCCAGGGTCATGGGAAATAGCAGTTTGTAACATTATAAACATCTCTCGCTGGATCTACTTTCTCTCATCTTTCTAGAAAAACCTGTTTATGTACATTCTGTATCTGTTATACACACCCACATAATCATGTATGGAACGTGAGCCACTCGGGACTTATTGTGCCAAATATACAAGTAGCCAAACAGTCCCCCCCACAGGCCCAGCATAAAGCACTTGCCAGATTGCCAGTCTGGGCCTTGGGCCTGGCATTACTAATTGTCATATTAAACTGTGTTACTAAATGTATCTGCTGTATCTTGTGCTGTCCCTCAGCCTTATATACTTTGTGATTCTGTAGCCTTGGGCTGATGGTTTCTTGATTAAGAGGTTATTAAACCCTGTGCCCATTAGCATGAAGAGTGCAACTGAGCTCTATACTATATAAAAACAGTGAGTTGCAAGACCTGCATTTCAGCTCTTAAAGTTGTAAGGTGCCACCTAATGTGAGGTTCTTACTTGGGATGGAAGGTGGTCCCTCAGCTTCTCACTTCTAAGCTTCTTACCAGTCTCATGGTCAAACCAGCTGTGAGTGCCCAATACCTGAGATAGACCATGTTGCCCATCTCCCCCAGCCTAGACCTGTGGAACATTGCCCTGTGTATGTGATCCCACCTGGGACATTATATACACACTGACAGCAAGGTGCTTGTTATTTATAAATAAAATCTTTATTCTCGGGGGGCAAAACAGGGACAGTACTGATAGAATGTGCTACACGTGTCCATCCCCTGGTGCTTCTCAACCAACTTATTATGGACTTGCTGGTAGTGTTCTTTTCCCTTCATGGTGTAGGCTATGTCTCCATACTGAGTTGTACCTTCCAGATCCATGAGTCTTTATACCATGAGCACTTGAAACCCTTTAAGGGTCCCTAATGTAATGTGACTTGAAGGGAATATCCATCTGCAATCAGATCTCTGGTCAAGTTTCTCCTGAATCCAATGGTTGATTTGTATTTCACCACCAGGACTTCCTTATATTCCCACCACATGTATTTCATGTCCATTGCCCTTTCTTTCTCTGTAGTCTGTTGGTCCACTTGTCCTCCCTGGGACACAACTCTGTACTGAACTGTCTATAAGCCTTGAAGGCCTTGAATCTCTATTCTTGTTCCTCCATTACAGGGGAATTAGGGATACGTTTCTCCCTTGGTCCAGTCTCAGATTCCTCCTGGTCCTGTAGAACTTCTGAGCTCTGTTCCTCTGGAAACACAAAGCAAATGGAGAGAAATCAATATATATATATATATATAATTTCCTTCTCCTTAACGGCTATAATTGTGTCCTGGGGTTATTCAGGGAGCACATGTAATAAGGAAAACACTTTACATTCAGAAAGGAAAACAAATACCACAAGTTCTGCTGTCTTGTGATTGGATAGAAAATGTGCTTTGGACCTAAAACTTGCCACATCCCTTACACCAATTGTAGTGCCCCCCCACCCCAGATGTGGCAGCAAAATGTTCTGAATGCATATCCTTATCGGTGGAATTAGGGGACTCTCAAATTCTGTTCCGGTGCCCTGGGTAGTGTTTTTTCACAGTCCCTGCCCTGAAGCACAATAGGATGTGGGTACCCAATATCTCTGCCAGCACACCTATCAGTTGATCAGCTGGGATTCTCATTGGAGGATTACTCTGCATATTAATTGGCCCTTGAGGGCGGGGCTCTCACACACAGGCACATAATGAGCAAACTGGGGCACTAAGTACCATTTGCATGTTAGTGCCACAACATGGCCGCCCACACTGGGAGCCCCTCCTGTTGCTGGGGGCATAGTGCCCGTTAGGGGCATTTTTTGCACAAAATGGTATTGTTTCCCCCAACCAGAGTGTGGGCTCTATTAATCTGCACTTCCACTGGGGTAAATGATTTTCCACCAATAGGTGCCCTTTAAGCTGAAACGTTTTATTGGCAAATGTATAAATAAAACCCAATAACTACTAATGCCCAGATCATTCACCTGGTTCCTGCTCTCCGTTGTCTGCCATGTTTTCTTCTATGGGAGGACATTGCTGAGTTTCCCTGTCAGTCTGTGACCCAACAAGTCCTGTTTGTTCTGAATCTTCTCCTCCTTCTTCAGTCTCAGGGGCCCCTGATTTTGAGGCTTCTGTGGGTAACTTGCTCTTGTCGGTTCCTAGAAAGGAAATATTTCTTAATCATTTTTATCATTGGTTTCTCAGTCTACTGAATAATAAGTAACATATACGGACTCATTCAGCTTCAGGGAGGCTGTTATGGCTAGTGATATTACTCAAGCTCTCAATCTCCTTATCTCAATAAGTGGAGTTGGATACCAGCAGTATCTGTGCTAAAGGGAGGTACTCAGGCCTCCAAGTAGAACTTTTGCTGAGACTCCTGTACCTAGCCTGCGCTCTACAGAATTGCCAAAGAGGACACTCGGGAGAACCTTCTGCCATCTTCTTGCTTCTCCTACGTGTCTTCTTCATTGATAATGTAAAGCACATGTGGGGGGGGTCGCCAGGTTAATGTGCAAAAATCTAACTGTCTGGGGTTTGGGGCATGGGATTCATCCTTAACCCCTGAAATTACAATCCAACAGGATCAAATCAAAGTTTTTGGGGATTGTTTTTAATGCTGATATTACGGGTGTCGCTAATTCGGATTCTGTCTCAGCTAAAACTGAAAGGAAGATTTTAATCTTTGTATATCGTAATCTCACTATATGAGATTGAATTATTAAAATGGTTTTATTGCCTTTAATGTTCCCCGTGGGAATGGTTTCCCCCCTTCTTCCTTGTATATCAAAAAACTAACAAGAGTAAGTTTTAAATGTTTATGGGGTTCCAAGATGGAAAAGTTGAAATGTGATTTTATGTACAGGAACAAATTGTGTGGAGGGAAAGATGTTCCTAAACTTCTTTTATTCTTTTATATTAAATACTTTTGCTTCTGTTTTAAACTATTTAATTCCAATGGGATTTTTAGTTGTTTCTTAAGATACGCGGCAGGGATACAAACATTGGTTTCTGCCTCCTCTAAACTCTCCCATCCCCCCCAAACATTATGTGGCGCTTGAGAGAGACATTCGGCTTTTCTCTTTGAAAAATGCTGAATCTGGGGGGCTGGGTAACCAAAAGAACTTTGACCAAAAACTTTGGTTTTAAGACATAAGGAAGTGATTTTACCAGTTTCTAACTTCTCTCAATAAAGGTCTAAGAAAGTGAGGAGAAATGTTTTGGGGAAATGTTTAGCCAATGTGCATAAGGACCCCCCCGGGCAATTGCTCACCAGTGCCCCCTGCCAGAGAATTCCAACACAGACAGGCTGGGGCAAGAGGGAAGTGTCCCAGGCAAAATTATTGTATTGATGAATCTGTTTTACACGTATTCTGGATTTTATTGATGTAAATGAATGAATCAAAATTGCTTTTAGTGAAATGTATGTATACTTTATAAGAGAAAATGGAAATGATGAAGCTGTTCTGTTATGGAAGCTGTCATTTTGGAACAATATCTTGTCTTAGTTTTGAAACTAATTGATGGCCTGATTGCTATCCTCTTTGTATGAAGTTCTTTATTGATATTTTATGGTGTTCTTTTATCTTGTGTCAATAAATTATTGTTGAAACCTTAATGTATATAAAACCCAATAACTACTAATGCCCAGATCATTCACCTGGTTCCTGCTCTCCGTTGTCTGCCATGTTTTCTTCTATGGGAGGACATTGCTGAGTTTCCTTGTCAGTCTGTGACCCAACAAGTCCTGTTTGTTCTGAATCTTCTCCTCCTTCTTCAGTCTCAGGGGCCCCTGATTTTGAGGCTTCTGTGGGTAACTTGCTCTTGTCGGTTCCTAGAAAGGAAATATTTCTTAATCATTTTTATCATTGGTTTCTCAGTCTACTGAATAATAAGTAACATATACGGACTCATTCAGCTTCAGGGAGGCTGTTATGGCTAGTGATATTACTCAAGCTCTCAATCTCCTTATCTCAATAAGTGGAGTTGGATACCAGCAGTATCTGTGCTAAAGGGAGGTACTCAGGCCTCCAAGTAGAACTTTTGCTGAGACTTCTGTACCTAGCCTGCACTCTACAGAATTGCCAAAGAGGACACTCAGGAGAACCTTCTGCCATCTTCTTGCTTCTCCTACGTGTCTTCTTCATTGATAATGTAAAGCACATGTGGGGGGGTCGCCAGGTTAATGTGCAAAAATCTAACTGTCTGGGGTTTGGGGCATGGGATTCATCCTTAACCCCTGAAATTACAATCCAACAGGATCAAATCAAAGTTTTTGGGGATTATTTTTAATGCCGATATTACGGGTGTTGCTAATTCGGATTCTGTCTCAGCTAAAACTGAAAGGAAGATTTTAATCTTTGTATATCGTAATCTCACTATATGAGATTGAATTATTAAAATGGTTTTATAGCCTTTAATGTTGCCCGTGGGAATGGTTTCCCCCTTCTTCCTTGTATATCAAAAAACTAACAAGAGTAAGTTTTAAATGTTTATGGGATTCCAAGATGGAAAAGTTGAAATGTGATTTTATGTACAGAAGCAAATTGTGTGGAGGGAAAGATGTTCCTAAACTTCTTTTATTCTTTTATATTAAATACTTTTGCTTCTGTTTTAAACTATTTAATTCCAATGGGATTTTTAGTTGTTTCTTAAGATATGCGGCAGGGATACAAACATTGGTTTCTGCCTCCTCTAAACTCTCCCATCCCCCCCAAACATTATGTGGCGCTTGAGAGAGACATTCGGCTTTTCTCTTTGAGGCTGGGTAACCAAAAGAACTTTGACCAAAAACTTTGGTTTTAAGACATAAGAAAGTGATTTTACCAGTTTCTAACTTCTCTCAATAAAGGTCTAATAAAGTGAGGAGAAATGTTTTGGGGAAATGTTTAGCCAATGTGCATAAGGACCCCCCCGGGCAATTGCTCACCAGTGCCCCCTGCCAGAGAATTCCAACACAGACAGGCTGGGGCAAGAGGGAAGTGTCCCAGGCAAAATTATTGTATTGATGAATCTGTTTTACACTTATTCTGGATTTTATTGATGTAAATGAATGAATCAAAATTGCTTTTAGTGAAATGTATGTATACTTTATAAGAGAAAATGGAAATGATGAAGCTGTTCTGTTATGGAAGCTGTCATTTTGGAACAATATCTTGTCTTAGTTTTGAAACTAATTGATGGCCTGATTGCTATCCTCTTTGTATGAAGTTCTTTATTGATATTTTATGGTGTTCTTTTATCTTGTGTCAATAAATTATTGTTGAAACCTTAATGTATATAAAACCCAATAACTACTAATGCCCAGATCATTCACCTGGTTCCTGCTCTCCGTTGTCTGCCATGTTTTCCTCTATGGGAGGACATTGCTGAGTTTCCTTGTCAGTCTGTGACCCAACAAGTCCTGTTTGTTCTGAATCTTCTCCTCCTTCTTCAGTCTCAGGGGCCCCTGATTTTGAGGCTTCTGTGGGTAACTTGCTCTTGTCGGTTCCTAGAAAGGAAATATTTCTTAACTTGCACATTTTTATCATTGGTTTCTCAGTCTACTGAATAATAAGTAACATTTACATTTTCTCTTAAGGCTGTATAGTATTTTTAATGTCATTTGTACACCACAATCTGTCATTTACTGTATATACTGACTCAGGGAGGCTGTTATGGCTAGTGATATTACTCAAGCTCTCAGTCTCCTTATCTCAATAAGTGGAGTTGGATACTAGCAGTATCTGTGCTAAGGGGAGGTACTCAGGCCTCCAACTAAAACTTTTGCTGAGACTTCTGTACCTAGCCTGCGCTCTACAGAATTGCCAAAGAGGACACACAGAAGAGTGCCATGTTCTTGCTTCTCCTACGTGTCTTCTTCATTGATAAAGCACCTGTGTAGTACAGATATTTTGAGTATTTTGTGTATGTGTTTCTCACCATCAGCATAGAAAGGGGTTCTTTACTGTAAGGGCAGTCAGGTTATGGGGTTCCCTACCAAGAGAGGGGGAATGAGTGATACATTGGGGGTGGGGAGGAAAGGGGATCTCACCATCAGCATAGGAAGGGGTTCCTTACTGTAAGGGCAGTCAGGTTATGGGATTTCCTACCAAGAGAGGGGGAAAGAGGGATTCATTGGGGGTGGGGAGGAAAGGGGATCTCACCATCAGCATAGGAAGGGGTTCCTTACTGTAAGGGCAGTCAGGTTATGGGGTTCCCTACCAAGAGAGGGGGAATGAGTGATTCATTGGGGGTGGGGAGGGAAGGAGATCTCACCATCAGCATAGGAAGGGGTTCTTTACTGTAAGGGCAGTCCGGTTATGGGGTTCCCTACCAAGAGAGGGGGAATGTCGGTTCCTAGAAAGGAAATATTTCTTAATCATTTTTATCATTGGTTTCTCAGTCTACTGAATAATAAGTAACATATACGGACTCATTCAGCTTCAGGGAGGCTGTTATGGCTAGTGATATTACTCAAGCTCTCAATCTCCTTATCTCAATAAGTGGAGTTGGATACCAGCAGTATCTGTGCTAAAGGGAGGTACTCAGGCCTCCAAGTAGAACTTTTGCTGAGACTTCTGTACCTAGCCTGCACTCTACAGAATTGCCAAAGAGGACACTCAGGAGAACCTTCTGCCATCTTCTTGCTTCTCCTACGTGTCTTCTTCATTGATAATGTAAAGCACATGTGGGGGGGGTCGCCAGGTTAATGTGCAAAAATCTAACTGTCTGGGGTTTGGGGCATGGGATTCATCCTTAACCCCTGAAATTACAATCCAACAGGATCAAATCAAAGTTTTTGGGGATTATTTTTAATGCTGATATTACGGGTGTCACTAATTCGGATTCAGTCTCAGCTAAAACTGAAAGGAAGATTTTAATCTTTGTATATCGTAATCTCACTATATGAGATTGAATTATTAAAATGGTTTTATAGCCTTTAATGTTGCCCGTGGGAATGGTTTCCCCCTTCTTCCTTGTATATCAAAAAACTAACAAGAGTAAGTTTTAAATGTTTATGGGGTTCCAAGATGGAAAAGTTGAAATGTGATTTTATGTACAGGAACAAATTGTGTGGAGGGAAAGATGTTCCTAAACTTCTTTTATTCTTTTATATTAAATACTTTTGCTTCTGTTTTAAACTATTTAATTCCAATGGGATTTTTAGTTGTTTCTTAAGATATGCGGCAGGGATACAAACATTGGTTTCTGCCTCCTCTAAACTCTCCCATCCCCCCCAAACATTATGTGGCGCTTGAGAGAGACATTCGGCTTTTCTCTTTGAAAAATGCTGAATCTGGGGGGCTGGGTAACCAAAAGAACTTTGACCAAAAACTTTGGTTTTAAGACATAAGAAAGTGATTTTACCAGTTTCTAACTTCTCTCAATAAAGGTCTAATAAAGTGAGGAGAAATGTTTTGGGGAAATGTTTAGCCAATGTGCATAAGGACCCCCCCCCGGGCAATTGCTCACCAGTGCCCCCTGCCAGAGAATTCCAACACAGACAGGCTGGGGCAAGAGGGAAGTGTCCCAGGCAAAATTATTGTATTGATGAATCTGTTTTACACGTATTCTGGATTTTATTGATGTAAATGAATGAATCAAAATTGCTTTTAGTGAAATGTATGTATACTTTATAAGAGAAAATGGAAATGATGAAGCTGTTCTGTTATGGAAGCTGTCATTTTGGAACAATATCTTGTCTTAGTTTTGAAACTAATTGATGGCCTGATTGCTATCCTCTTTGTATGAAGTTCTTTATTGATATTTTATGGTGTTCTTTTATCTTGTGTCAATAAATTATTGTTGAAACCTTAATGTATATAAAACCCAATAACTACTAATGCCCAGATCATTCACCTGGTTCCTGCTCTCCGTTGTCTGCCATGTTTTCCTCTATGGGAGGACATTGCTGAGTTTCCTTGTCAGTCTGTGACCCAACAAGTCCTGTTTGTTCTGAATCTTCTCCTCCTTCTTCAGTCTCAGGGGCCCCTGATTTTGAGGCTTCTGTGGGTAACTTGCTCTTGTCGGTTCCTAGAAAGGAAATATTTCTTAACTTGCACATTTTTATCATTGGTTTCTCAGTCTACTGAATAATAAGTAACATTTACATTTTCTCTTAAGGCTGTATAGTATTTTTAATGTCATTTGTACACCACAATCTGTCATTTACTGTATATACTGACTCAGGGAGGCTGTTATGGCTAGTGATATTACTCAAGCTCTCAGTCTCCTTATCTCAATAAGTGGAGTTGGATACTAGCAGTATCTGTGCTAAGGGGAGGTACTCAGGCCTCCAACTAAAACTTTTGCTGAGACTTCTGTACCTAGCCTGCGCTCTACAGAATTGCCAAAGAGGACACACAGAAGAGTGCCATGTTCTTGCTTCTCCTACGTGTCTTCTTCATTGATAAAGCACCTGTGTAGTACAGATATTTTGAGTATTTTGTGTATGTGTTTCTCACCATCAGCATAGAAAGGGGTTCTTTACTGTAAGGGCAGTCAGGTTATGGGGTTCCCTACCAAGAGAGGGGGAATGAGTGATACATTGGGGGTGGGGAGGAAAGGGGATCTCACCATCAGCATAGGAAGGGGTTCCTTACTGTAAGGGCAGTCAGGTTATGGGATTTCCTACCAAGAGAGGGGGAAAGAGGGATTCATTGGGGGTGGGGAGGAAAGGGGATCTCACCATCAGCATAGGAAGGGGTTCCTTACTGTAAGGGCAGTCAGGTTATGGGGTTCCCTACCAAGAGAGGGGGAATGAGTGATTCATTGGGGGTGGGGAGGGAAGGAGATCTCACCATCAGCATAGGAAGGGGTTCTTTACTGTAAGGGCAGTCCGGTTATGGGGTTCCCTACCAAGAGAGGGGGAATGAGTGATACATTGGGGGTGGGGAGGAAAGGAGATCTCACCATCAGCATAGGAAGGGGTTCCTTACTGTAAGGGCAGTCAGGTTATGGGATTCCCTACCAAGAGAGGGGGAATGAGGGATTCATTGGGGGTGGGGAGGGAAGGAGATCTCACCATCAGCATAGGAAGGGGTTCTTTACTGTAAGGGCAGTCAGGGGGAATGAGTGATTCATTGATTTTTGAGTGCTAGAGAAAGAAAAAAGGGATTTTTTTCTCTAGGGTTGAAACATGTGTTGGATGCCCTTTTAGTAAAAGCTTTCTCTCTCTCTATTTCTGTCTCTGTCTCTCTCTATTTCTGTCTCTGTCTCTCTGTCTCTTTATTTCTATCTCTGTCTCTCTATTTCTGTCTCTCTCTATTTCTGTCTCTGCCTCTTTGTCTCTCTCTATTTCTTTCTCAGTCTCTCTGTCTCTCTCTACTTCTGTCTCTGTCTCTCTCTCTCTATTTCTATCTCTGTCTCTCTATTTCTGTCTCTCTCTCTCTATTTCTGTCTCTGTCTCTCTCTCTCTATTTCTGTTTCTCTCTATTTCTGTCTCTGTCTCTCTCTCTCTATTTCTGTCTCTGTCTCTCTCTCTCTATTTCTGTCTCTGTCTCTCTCTATTTCTGTCTCTGTCTCTCTCTATTTCTGTCTCTGCCTCTCTATCTCTCTCTCTATTTCTGTCAAATCAAATCAAATGAGCTTTATTGACAGGACCAAATACATTTAGCATTGCCAAAGCAGGTATAGGGTGTAATGGGTGGGGTTAGGGGGTCAGTATATGGGAATGGGGGGGTTTAAGGGGTGGGGTTAGGGGGTCAGTATATGGGGACAGGGGAAAGTCCTGTCTCTCTCAGTCTATGACAGTCAGTTATGTATTGTGCTGCCATTGTTACTGTCGGTGCCTCTTCTCCCAGTAGGATGCAGAGTTTTCTCTCTTCTTCTATAGATGGGAAGTCTGGGATGTGATGGGAGAGTCTCTGGCAGTGGGTGTCTCTAATTGCTGAGTATTTGGGTCTCTGGCAGTGGGTGTCTCTAATTGCTGAGTATTTGGGTCTCTGGCAGTGGGTGTCTCTAATTGCTGAGTATTTGGGTCTCTGGCAGTGGGTGTCTCTCAGGGCTGAGTATTTGGGGCTCTGGCAGTGGGTGTCTCTCAGGGCTGAGTATTTGGGTCTCTGGCAGTGGGTGTCTCTCAGTGCCGAGTATTTGGGTCTCTGGCAGTGGGTGTATCTCAGGGCTGAGTATTTGGGTCTCTGGCAGTGGGTGTATCTCAGGGCTGAGTATTTGGGTGTCTGGCAGTGGGTGTCTCTAATTGCTGAGTATTTGGGTGTCTGGCAGTGGGTGTCTCTCAGTGCTGAGTATTTGGGTCTCTGGCAGTGGGTATCTCTCAGTGCTGAGTATTTGGGTCTCTGGCAGTGGGTGTCTCTCAGGGCTGAGTATTTGGGTCTCTGGCAGTGGGTGTCTCTCAGTGCTGAGTATTTGGGTGTCTGGCAGTGGGTGTCTCTCAGGGCTGAGTATTTGGGTCTCTGGCAGTGGGTGTCTCTCAGTGCTGAGTATTTGGGTCTCTGGCAGTGGGTGTCTCTCAGTGCTGAGTATTTGGGTCTCTGGCAGTGGGTATCTCTCAGTGCTGAGTATTTGGGTCTCTGGCAGTGGGTGTCTCTCAGGGCTGAGTATTTGGGTCTCTGGCAGTGGGGTGTCTCTCAGTGCTGAGTATTTGGGTGTCTGGCAGTGGGTGTCTCTCAGGGCTGAGTATTTGGGTCTCTGGCAGTGGGTGTCTCTCAGTGCTGAGTATTTGGGTTTCTGGCAGTGGGTGTCTCTCAGGGCTGAGTATTTGGGTCTCTGGCAGTGGGTGTCTCTCAGTGCTGAGTATTTGGGTCTCTGGCAGTGGGTGTCTCTCAGTGCTGAGTATTTGGGTCTCTGGCAGTGGGTGTCTCTCAGTGCTGAGTATTTGGGTGTCTGGCAGTGGGTGTCTCTCAGGGCTGAGTATTTGGGTGTCTGGCAGTGGGTGTCTCTCAGGGCTGAGTATTTGGGTGTCTGGCAGTGGGTGTCTCTCAGTGCTGAGTATTTGGGTCTCTGGCAGTGGGTGTCTCTCAGTGCTGAGTATTTGGGTCTCTGGCAGTGGGTGTCTCTCAGGGCTGAGTATTTGGGTCTCTGGCAGTGGGTGTCCCTCAGTGCTGAGTATTTGGGTTTCTGGCAGTGGGTGTCTCTCAGGGCTGAGTATTTGGGTCTCTGGCAGTGGGTGTCTCTCAGTGCTGAGTATTTGGGTCTCTGGCAGTGGGTGTCTCTCAGTGCTGAGTATTTGGGTGTCTGGCAGTGGGTGTCTCTCAGTGCTGAGTATTTGGGTTTCTGGCAGTGGGTGTCTCTCAGGGCTGAGTATTTGGGTCTCTGGCAGTGGGTGTCTCTCAGTGCTGAGTATTTGGGTGTCTGGCAGTGGGTGTCTCTCAGTGCTGAGTATTTGGGTCTCTGGCAGTGGGTGTCTCTCAGGGCTGAGTATTTGGGTCTCTGGCAGTGGGTGTCTCTCAGGGCTGAGTATTTGGGTCTCTGGCAGTGGGTGTCTCTCAGGGCTGAGTATTTGGGTCTCTGGCAGTGGGTGTCTCTCAGGGCTGAGTATTTGGCTCTCTGGCAGTGGGTTGTCTCTCAGTGCTGAGTATTTGGGTCTCTGGCAGTGGGTGTCTCTCAGGGCTGAGTATTTGGGTCTCTGGCAGTGGGTGTCTCTCAAGGCTGAGTATTTGGGTCTCTGGCAGTGGGTGTCTCTCAGTGCTGAGTATTTGGGTCTCTGGCAGTGGGTGTCTCTCAGTGCTGAGTATTTGGGTCTCTGGCAGTGGGTGTATCTCAGTGCTGAGTATTTGGATGTCTGGCAGTGGGTGTCTCTCAGGGCTGAGTATTTGGGGCAGTGTAGCAGGAAGTGGGTCTCATCTCTCTATTTCTGTCTCTGCCCCTCTGTCTCTCTCTCCATATATATATATACATACATACATTCAGTGTGTGTCCCAGGGAACCCCCAGCCATCCCCATACAATGTACATTCCCCACTCACCAGCTAAGGGCAGGTCCCGGCACTCAGGCATCGCTAGAGATTCATGTTCCCAGATCACTCGCACTCCGAGCTCCAATTCCCTCTCAGAAAATACTTTTTCACTTCTAGCAGAAAAGGTTCCGTCATTGTTTCTGGTTATTTTTTTGTTCATTTCTTTGTTGGGTGATTTGACATTTTTGCCAGCACTTAACCATCTAATTTCAACAAAGCCGGGATAAAATCTCTCTAGAGTGCAGATCATTCTGATTCCTGATTCCGCTGGGGATTGTTCAATCTTTACTTTGGGTTTTGCTGGGAAGGAAAAGGAAAAACAACCCAAACAATTATTGGAAATGTTTTGTGTAAAGGAAAACTAATAGAATTTTTTGGAAGTTTGGAACATCTGTGCTCTGATGAATCTAAGTTTCTTCTCCCTCTAGTCACTGCCAACTCACTATTAATCATGCATGCAAACTAACCAATCCCAGCCCTGTCTGCCTTCTCCCTCTAGTCACTGCCTATTCACTATTAATCATGCATACACACTAACCAATCCCAGCCCTGCCTGCCTTCTCCCTCTAGTCACTGCCTATTCACTATTAATCATGCATACACACTAACCAATCCCAGCCCTGTCTGCCTTCTCCCTCTAGTCTCTGCCTATTCACTATTAATCATGCATACACACTAACCAATCCCAGCCCTGCCTGCCTTCTCCCTCTAGTCTCTGCCTATTCACTATTAATCATGCATACACACTAACCAATCCCAGCTCTGCCTTCTCCCTCTAGTCTCTGCCTATTCACTATTAATCATGCATACACACTAACCGATCCCAGCCCTGCCTGCCTTCTCCCTCTAGACTCCGCCTATTCACTATTAATCATGCATACACACTAACCAATCCCAGCCCTGCCTGCCTTCTCCCTCTAGTCTCTGCCTATTCACAATTAATCATGCATACACACTAACCAATCCCAGCCCTGCCTTCTCCCTCTAGTCTCTGCCTATTCACTATTAATCATGCATACACACTAACCAATCCCAGCCCTGCCTTCTCCCTCTAGTCTCTGCCTATTCACTATTAATCATGCATACACACTAACCAATCCCAGCCCTGCCTGCCTTCTCCCTCTAGTCTCTGCCTATTCACTATTAATCATGCATACACACTAACCAATCCCAGCCCTGCCTGCCTTCTCCCTCTAGTCTCCGCCTATTCACTATTAATCATGCATACACACTAACCAATCCCAGTCTTGTCTGCCTTCCCCCTCTAGTCTCCGCCTATTCACTATTAATCATGCATACACACTAACCAATCCCAGCCCTGCCTTCTCCCTCTAGTCTCTGCCTATTCACTATTAATCATGCATACACACTAACCAATCCCAGTCCTGTCTGCCTTCTCCCTCTAGTCTCTGCCTACTCACTATTAATCATGCATACACACTAACCAATCCCAGCCCTGCCTGCCTTCTCCCTCTAGTCACTGCCTATTCACTATTAATCATGCATACACACTAACCAATCCCAGCCCTGCCTGCCTTCTCCCTCTAGTCACTGCCTATTCACTATTAATCATGCATACACACTAACCAATCCCAGTCCTGCCTGCCTTCTCCCTCTAGTCACTGCCTATTCACTATTAATCATGCATACACACTAACCAATCCCAGCCCTGCCTTCTCCCTCCAGTCTCCGCCTAATCACTATTAATCATGCATACACACTAACCAATCCCAGCCCTGTCTGTCTTCTCCCTCTAGTCTCCGCCTATTCACTATTAATCATGCATACACACTAACCAATCCCAGCCCTGCCTGCCTTCTCCCTCTAGTCACTGCCTATTCACTATTAATCATGCATACACACTAACCAATCACAGCCCTGCCTGCCTTCTCCCTCTAGTCTCTGCCTATTCACTATAAATCATGCATACACACTAACCAATCCCAGCCCTGTCTGCCTTCTCCCTCTAGTCACTGCCTATTCACTATTATTCATGCATACACACTAACCAATCCCAGCCCAGCCTGCCTTCCCCCTCTAGTCTCCGCCTATTCACTATTAATCATGCATACACACTAACCAATCCCAGCCCTGCCTGCCTTCTCCCTCTAGTCTCTGCCTATTCACTATTAATCATGCATACACACTAACCAATCCCAGTCCTGTCTGCCTTCTCCCTCTAGTCTCTGCCTACTCACTATTAATCATGCATACACACTAACCAATCCCAGCCCTGCCTGCCTTCTCCCTCTAGTCACTGCCTATTCACTATTAATCATGCATACACACTAACCAATCACAGCCCTGCCTGCCTTCTCCCTCTAGTCACTGCCTATTCACTATTAATCATGCATACACACTAACCAATCCCAGTCCTGTCTGCCTTCTCCCTCTAGTCTCTGCCTACTCACTATTAATCATGCATACACACTAACCAATCCCAGCCCTGCCTGCCTTCCCCCTCTAGTCTCTGCCTATTCACTATTAATCATGCATACACACTAACCAATCCCAGCCCTGTCTGCCTTCTCCCTCTAGTCTCCGCCTATTCACTATTAATCATGCATACACACTAACCAATCCCAGCCCAGCCTGCCTTCCCCCTCTAGTCTCCGCCTATTCACTATTAATCATGCATACACACTAACCAATCCCAGCCCTGCCTGCCTTCTCCCTCTAGTCACTGCCTATTCACTATTAATCATGCATTCACACTAACCAATCCCAGCCCTGCCTGCCTTCTCCCTCTAGTCTCTGCCTATTCACTATTAATCATGCATACACACTAACCAATCCCAGTCCTGTCTGCCTTCTCCCTCTAGTCTCTGCCTACTCACTATTAATCATGCATACACACTAACCAATCCCAGCCCTGCCTGCCTTCTCCCTCTAGTCACTGCCTATTCACTATTAATCATGCATACACACTAACCAATCACAGCCCTGTCTGCCTTCCCCCTCTAGTCACTGCCTATTCACTATTAATCATGCATACACACTAACCAATCCCAGTCCTGTCTGCCTTCTCCCTCTAGTCTCTGCCTACTCACTATTAATCATGCATACACACTAACCAATCACAGCCCTGCCTGCCTTCTCCCTCTAGTCACTGCCTATTCACTATTAATCATGCATACACACTAACCAATCCCAGTCCTGCCTACCTTCTCCCTCTAGTCTCCGCCTACTCACTATAAATCATGCATACACACTAACCAATCCCAGCCCTGCCTTCTCTCTCCAGTCTCCGCCTATTCACTATTAATCATGCATACACACTAACCAATCCCAGCCCTGTCTGCCTTCTCCCTCTAGTCTCTGCCTATTCACTATTAATCATGCATACACACTAACCAATCCCAGCCCTGTCTGCCTTCTCCCTCTAGTCACTGCCTATTCACTATTAATCATGCATACACACTAACCAATCCCAGCCCTGTCTGCCTTCTCCCTCTAGTCACTGCCTATTCACTATTATTCATGCATACACACTAACCAATCCCAGCCCTGTCTGCCTTCTCCCTCTAGTCTCTGCCTATTCACTATTAATCATGCATACACACTAACCAATCCCAGCCCTGTCTGCCTTCTCCCTCTAGTCTCCGCCTATTCACTATTAATCATGCATACACACTAACCAATCCCAGCCCTGCCTGCCTTCCCCCTCTAGTCTCCGCCTATTCACTATTAATCATGCATACACACTAACCAATCCCAGCCCTGCCTGCCTTCCCCCTCTAGTCTCTGCCTATTCACTATTAATCATGCATACACACTAACCAATCCCAGTCCTGCCTGCCTTCTCCCTCTAGTCACTGCCTATTCACTATTAATCATGCATACACACTAACCAATCCCAGTCCTGCCTGCCTTCTCCCTCTAGTCACTGCCTATTCACTATTAATCATGCATACACACTAACCAATCCCAGTCCTGCCTGCCTTCTCCCTCTAGTCACTGCCTATTCACTATTAATCATGCATACACACTAACCAATCCCAGCCCTGCCTGCCTTCTCCCTCTAGTCTCCGCCTACTCACTATTAATCATGCATACACACTAACCAATCCCAGCCCTGCCTGCCTTCTCCCTCTAGTCACTGCCTATTCACTATTAATCATGCATACACACTAACCAATCCCAGTCCTGCCTGCCTTCTCCCTCTAGTCACTGCCTATTCACTATTAATCATGCATACACACTAACCAATCCCAGTCCTGCCTGCCTTCTCCCTCTAGTCACTGCCTATTCACTATTAATCATGCATACACACTAATCAATCCCAGCCCTGTCTGCCTTCTCCCTCTAGTCACTGTCTATTCACTATTAATCATGCATACACACTAACCAATCCCAGCCCTGTCTGCCTTCCCCCTCTAGTCACTGTCTATTCACTATTAATCATGCATACACACTAACCAATCCCAGCCCTGTCTGCCTTCTCCCTCTAGTCACTGCCTATTCACTATTAATCATGCATTCACACTAACCAATCCCAGCCCTGCCTGCCTTCTCCCTCTAGTCACTGCCTATTCACTATTAATCATGCATACACACTAACCAATCCCAGTCCTGTCTGCCTTCTCCCTCTAGTCTCTGCCTACTCACTATTAATCATGCATACACACTAACCAATCCCAGCCCTGCCTGCCTTCTCCCTCTAGTCACTGCCTATTCACTATTAATCATGCATACACACTAACCAATCCCAGCCCTGTCTGCCTTCCCCCTCTAGTCACTGCCTATTCACTATTAATCATGCATACACACTAACCAATCCCAGTCCTGTCTGCCTTCTCCCTCTAGTCTCTGCCTACTCACTATTAATCATGCATACACACTAACCAATCACAGCCCTGCCTGCCTTCTCCCTCTAGTCACTGCCTATTCACTATTAATCATGCATACACACTAACCAATCCCAGTCCTGCCTACCTTCTCCCTCTAGTCTCCGCCTACTCACTATAAATCATGCATACACACTAACCAATCCCAGCCCTGCCTTCTCTCTCCAGTCTCCGCCTATTCACTATTAATCATGCATACACACTAACCAATCCCAGCCCTGTCTGTCTTCTCCCTCTAGTCACTGCCTATTCACTATTAATCATGCATACACACTAACCAATCCCAGCCCTGTCTGCCTTCTCCCTCTAGTCACTGCCTATTCACTATTATTCATGCATACACACTAACCAATCCCAGCCCTGTCTGCCTTCTCCCTCTAGTCTCTGCCTATTCACTATTAATCATGCATACACACTAACCAATCCCAGCCCTGTCTGCCTTCTCCCTCTAGTCTCCGCCTATTCACTATTAATCATGCATACACACTAACCAATCCCAGCCCTGCCTGCCTTCCCCCTCTAGTCTCCGCCTATTCACTATTAATCATGCATACACACTAACCAATCCCAGCCCTGCCTGCCTTCCCCCTCTAGTCTCTGCCTATTCACTATTAATCATGCATACACACTAATCAATCCCAGCCGTGCCTGCCTTCTCCTTCTAGTCACTGCCTATTCACTATTAATCATGCATACACACTAACCAATCCCAGCCCTGCCTGCCTTCTCCCTCTAGTCACTGCCTATTCACTATTAATCATGCATACACACTAACCAATCCTATTCCTTCCTGCCTTCCCCCTCTAGTCACTGCCTATTCACTATTAATCATGCATACACACTAACCAATCCCAGCCCTGCCTGCCTTCTCCCTCTAGTCACTGCCTATTCACTATTAATCATGCATACACACTAACCAATCCCAGCCCTGTCTGCCTTCCCCCTCTAGTCACTGCCTATTCACTATTAATCATGCATACACACTAACCAATCCCAGTCCTGTCTGCCTTCTCCCTCTAGTCTCTGCCTACTCACTATTAATCATGCATACACACTAACCAATCACAGCCCTGCCTGCCTTCTCCCTCTAGTCACTGCCTATTCACTATTAATCATGCATACACACTAACCAATCCCAGTCCTGCCTACCTTCTCCCTCTAGTCTCCGCCTACTCACTATAAATCATGCATACACACTAACCAATCCCAGCCCTGCCTTCTCTCTCCAGTCTCCGCCTATTCACTATTAATCATGCATACACACTAACCAATCCCAGCCCTGTCTGTCTTCTCCCTCTAGTCACTGCCTATTCACTATTAATCATGCATACACACTAACCAATCCCAGCCCTGTCTGCCTTCTCCCTCTAGTCACTGCCTATTCACTATTATTCATGCATACACACTAACCAATCCCAGCCCTGTCTGCCTTCTCCCTCTAGTCTCTGCCTATTCACTATTAATCATGCATACACACTAACCAATCCCAGCCCTGTCTGCCTTCTCCCTCTAGTCTCCGCCTATTCACTATTAATCATGCATACACACTAACCAATCCCAGCCCTGCCTGCCTTCCCCCTCTAGTCTCCGCCTATTCACTATTAATCATGCATACACACTAACCAATCCCAGCCCTGCCTGCCTTCCCCCTCTAGTCTCTGCCTATTCACTATTAATCATGCATACACACTAATCAATCCCAGCCGTGCCTGCCTTCTCCTTCTAGTCACTGCCTATTCACTATTAATCATGCATACACACTAACCAATCCCAGCCCTGCCTGCCTTCTCCCTCTAGTCACTGCCTATTCACTATTAATCATGCATACACACTAACCAATCCCAGTCCTGCCTGCCTTCTCCCTCTAGTCACTGCCTATTCACTATTAATCATGCATACACACTAACCAATCCCAGTCCTGCCTGCCTTCTCCCTCTAGTCACTGCCTATTCACTATTAATCATGCATACACACTAACCAATCCCAGTCCTGCCTGCCTTCTCCCTCTAGTCACTGCCTATTCACTATTAATCATGCATACACACTAACCAATCCCAGCCCTGCCTGCCTTCTCCCTCTAGTCTCCGCCTACTCACTATTAATCATGCATACACACTAACCAATCCCAGCCCTGCCTGCCTTCTCCCTCTAGTCACTGCCTATTCACTATTAATCATGCATACACACTAACCAATCCCAGTCCTGCCTGCCTTCTCCCTCTAGTCACTGCCTATTCACTATTAATCATGCATACACACTAACCAATCCCAGTCCTGCCTGCCTTCTCCCTCTAGTCACTGCCTATTCACTATTAATCATGCATACACACTAATCAATCCCAGCCCTGTCTGCCTTCCCCCTCTAGTCTCCGCCTATTCACTATTAATCATGCATACACACTAACCAATCCCAGCCCTGTCTGCCTTTTCCCTCTAGTCTCTGCCTATTCACTATTAATCATGCATACACACTAACCAATCATTGAAGACGTTTCACTACTCATCCAGTCAGCTTCTTCTGCTCAACTGACTGGTATGGGAAGTCCTCAGCATATATACTCTTCCACTAATCCAATCACAATGGCACTGTGTAACTCTTCCACTCATCCAATCATAATGGCACTGTGTAACTCTTCCACTCATCCAATCCCAATGGCACTGTGTAACTCTTCCACTCATCCAATCCCAATGGCACTGTGTAACTCTTCCACTCATCCAATCCCAATGGCACTGTGTAACTATTCCACTCATCCAATCACAATGGCACTGTGTAACTCTTCCACTCATCCAATCACAATGGCACTGTGTAACTCTTCCACTCATCCAATCACAATGGCACTGTGTAACTCTTCCACTCATCCAATCACAATGGCACTTTGTAACTCTTCCACTCATCCAATCACAATGGCACTGTGTAACTCTTCCACTCATCCAATCACAATGGCACTTTGTAACTCTTCCACTCATCCAATCCCAATGGCACTTTGTAACTCTTCCATTAATCCAATCACAATGGCACTGTGTAACTCTTCCATTAATCCAATCACAATGGCACTGTGTAACTCTTCCACTCATCCAATCACAATGGCACTATGTAACTCTTCCACTAATCCAATCACAATGGCACTGTGTAACTCTTCCACTCATCCAATCACAATGGCACTATGTAACTCTTCCACTAATCCAATCACAATGGCACTGTGTAACTCTTCCACTCATCCAATCACAGTGGCACTATGTAACTCTTCCACTAATCCAATCCCAATGGCACTGTGTAACTCTTCCACTAATCCAATCCCAATGGCACTTTGTAACTCTTCCACTCATCCAATCACATGGCACTTTGTACCTCTTCCACTCATCCAATCACAATGGCACTTTGTAACTCTTCCACTAATCCAATCACAATGGCACTTTGTAACTCTTCCACTAATCCAATCACAGTGGCACTTTGTAACTCTTCCACTAATCCAATCACAATGGCACTGTGTAACTCTTCCACTAATCCAATCACAATGGCACTGTGTAACTCTTCCACTCATCCAATCACAGTGGCACTATGTAACTCTTCCACTCATCCAATCACAATGGCACTGTGTAACTCTTCCACTCATCCAATCACAATGGCACTTTGTAACTCTTCCACTAATCCAATCACAATGGCACTTTGTAACTCTTCCACTCATCCAATCACAGTGGCACTTTGTAACTCTTCCACTAATCCAATTACAGTGGCACTTTGTAACTCTTCCACTCATCCAATCACAATGGCACTGTGTAACTCTTCCACTCATCCAATCACAATTGCACTGTGTAACTCTTCCACCAATCCAATCACATGGCACTGTGTAACTCTTCCACTCATCCAAAAACAATAGCACTGTGTAACTCTTCCACTAATCCAATCCCAATGGCACTTTGTAACTCTTCCACTAATCCAATCCCAATGGCACTTTGTAACTCTTCCACTAATGCAATCACAGTGGCACTTTGTAACTCTTCCACTAATCCAATCCCAATGGCACTTTGTAACTCTTCCACTAATCCAATCCCAATGGCACTATGTAACTCTTCCACTCATTCAATCACAATGGCACTTTGTAACTCTTCCACTAATCCAATCACAATGGCACTGTGTAACTCTTCCACTAATCCAATCACAATGGCACTTTGTAACTCTTCCACTAATCCAATCCCAATGGCACTTTGTAACTCTTCCACTAATGCAATCACAGTGGCACTTTGTAACTCGTCCACTAATCCAATCATAATGGCACTTTGTAACTCTTCCACTAATCCAATCACAGTGGCACTTTGTAACTCTTCCACTAATCCAATCCCAATGGCACTGTGTAACTCTTCCACTCATTCAATCACAATGGCACTTTGTAACTCTTCCACTAATCCAATCACAGTGGCACTGTGTAACTCTTCCACTAATCCAATCCCAATGGCACTGTGTAACTCTTCCACTCATTCAATCACAATGGCACTTTGTAACTCTTCCACTAGTCCAATCACAATGGCACTATGTAACTCTTCCACTAATCCAATCACAATGGCACTTTGTAACTCTTCCACTAATCCAATCACAATGGCACTTTGTAACTCTTCCACTAATCCAATCACAGTGGCACTGTGTAACTCTTCCACTAATCCAATCACAATGGCACTATGTAACTCTTCCACTAATCCAATCACAATGGCACTTTGTAACTCTTCCACTAATCCAATCACAATGGCACTTTGTAACTCTTCCACTAATCCAATCACAATGGCACTTTGTAACTCTTCCACTTCTCCAATCACAATGGCACTATGTAACTCTTCCACTAATCCAATCACAATGGCACTGTGTAACTCTTCCACTCATCCAATCACAATGGCACTATGTAACTCTTCCACTAATCCAATCACAGTGGCACTTTGTAACTCTTCCACTAATCCAATCCCAATGGCACTTTGTAACTCTTCCACTAATCCAATCACAGTGGCACTGTGTAACTCTTCCACTAATCCAATCACAGTGGCACTGTGTAACTCTTCCACTCATCCAATCACAGTGGCACTATGTAACTCTTCCACTCATCCAATCACAATGGCACTGTGTAACTCTTCCACTCATCCAATCACAATGGCACTTTGTAACTCTTCCACTAATCCAATCACAATGGCACTTTGTAACTCTTCCACTCATCCAATCACAGTGGCACTTTGTAACTCTTCCACTCATCCAATCACAATGGCACTTTGTAACTCTTCCACTCATCCAATTACAATGGCACTTTGTAACTCTTCCACTCATCCAATCACAATGGCACTGTGTAACTCTTCAACTCATCCAATCACAATTGCACTGTGTAACTCTTCCACTAATCCAATCACAATGGCACTATGTAACTCTTCCACTAATCCAATCACAATGGCACTTTGTAACTCTTCCACTAATCCAATCACAATGGCACTTTGTAACTCTTCCACTAATCCAATCACAATGGCACTTTGTAACTCTTCCACTCATCCAATCACAATGGCACTATGTAACTCTTCCACTAATCCAATCAAAATGGCACTGTGTAACTCTTCCACTCATCCAATCACAATGGCACTATGTAACTCTTCCACTAATCCAATCACAGTGGCACTTTGTAACTCTTCCACTAATCCAATCACAATGGCACTTTGTAACTCTTCCACTCATTCAATCACAATGGCACTTTGTAACTCTTCCACTAATCCAATCACAGTGGCACTGTGTAACTCTTCCACTTATCCAATCACAATGGCACTGTGTAACTCTTCCATTAGTCCAATCCCAATGGCACTGTGTAACTCTTCCACTCATCCAATCACAATGGCACTATGTAACTCTTCCACTAATCCAATCACAATGGCACTGTGTAACTCTTCCACTCATCCAATCACAATGGCACTGTGTAACTCTTCCACTCATCCAATCCCAATGGCACTGTGTAACTCTTCCACTCATCCAATCACAATGGCACTATGTAACTCTTCCACTCATCCAATCACAATGGCACTATGTAACTCTTCCACTCATCCAATCACAATGGCACTGTGTAACTCTTCCACTCATCCAATCACATGGCACTTTGTACCTCTTCCACTCATCCAATCACAATGGCACTTTGTAACTCTTCCACTAATCCAATCACAATGGCACTTTGTAACTCTTCCACTCATCCAATCACATGGCACTTTGTACCTCTTCCACTCATCCAATCACAATGGCACTTTGTAACTCTTCCACTAATTCAATCACAATGGCACTTTGTAACTCTTCCACTCATCATATCACAGTGGCACTTTGTAACTCTTACACTCATCCAATCACAATGGCACTTTGTAACTCTTCCACTAATCCAATTACAATGGCACTTTGTAACTCTTACACTCATCCAATCACAATGGCACTGTGTAACTCTTCCACTCATCCAATCACAATTGCACTGTGTAACTCTTCCACTAATCCAATCACATGGCACTTTGTAACTCTTCCACTCATCCAATCACAATGGCACTGTGTAACTCTTCCACTAATCCAATCACAGTGGCACTTTGTAACTCTTCCACTAATCCAATTCCAATGGCACTGTGTAACTCTTCCACTCATTCAATCACAATGGCACTATGTAACTCTTCCACTAATCCAATCACAGTGGCACTGTGTAACTCTTCCACTAATCCAATCACAGTGGCACTATGTAACTCTTCCACTAATCCAATCACAATGGCACTTTGTAACTCTTCCACTAATCCAATCACAATGGCACTTTGTAACTCTTCTACTAATCCAATCACAGTGGCACTGTGTAACTCTTCCACTCATCCAATCACAATGGCACTATGTAACTCTTCCACTAATCCAATCACAATGGCACTTTGTAACTCTTCCACTAATCCAATCACAATGGCACTTTGTAACTCTTCCACTAATCCAATCACAATGGCACTTTGTAACTCTTCCACTAATCCAATCACAATGGCACTTTGTAACTCTTCCACTAATCCAATCACAATCGCACTATGTAACTCTTCCACTAATCCAATCACAATGGCACTTTGTAACTCTTCCACTAATCCAATCACAATGGCACTTTGTAACTCTTCCACTAATCCAATCACAGTGACACTTTGTAACTCTTCCACTCATCCAATCCCAATGGCACTTAGTAACTCTTCCACTAATCCAATCACAGTGGCACTTTGTAACTCTTCCACTAATCCAATCACAATGGCACTTTGTAACTCTTCCACTAATCCAATCACAGTGGCACTTTGTAACTCTTCAGAGAGGTGACATCTGAAACTGACACTGAGGTGTGAATGCTGGGGGGTTACTGTGAGAGGGTTACCCAAGTATCATGCAACTCATCCAAACAGGTGTTACTTGTTAGAGTTGCATGAATGGATGTGGGAAGAGTTCTAAAACTGCCGGGGTACAGATGTTAGAACAGCAGTGTATGTAGTAGCCAGATGGTGTTGAAGTCCCCCGTCTCTGTTTAGGGATGGTTTCTTCACTTTAACATGAATGGCCTCTTTTACACCTCTTTCAAACCAGCGGTCTTCTTTGTTCAAAATTTGGATGTTACTATTCTCAAAGGAGTGTCTCTTGTTTTTTAGGTGCAGAAATACAGCAGAGTCCTGGCCTGTAGAGTTCCCCCCTATGTTGGGCCATTCGCTTGGAGAGCAGTTGCTTTGTCTCACCAATGTAAAGGTCGGTGCACTCCTCGCTACACTGGACTGCATATACAACATTGCTTTGTTTTTCCTTTGGTGTTGGATCCTTTGGGTGTACAAGTTTTTGTCTCAGTGTGTTGCTAGGTTTGAAAAACACAGGGATGTGGTGTTTGTTGAAAATTCTCCTGAGTTTCTCCGACGCTCCTGCTACATATGGTGGTGACTATATTGCGCCTACTCTCTGTCTCAGGACGGTTATTCCTTTTGGGGTTCCTGTTGGGCTTAGTTGCTGTTGTTTTGACAAAGGCCCAGTCTGGGGGCCACAAGCTTTCAGTGCTCCTCTCAGATATTTGCGTTCCTTGCCCTTGGACTCTGTATCAGTTGTCACCCTTTCTGCCCTGTGGGGTAGAGTTCTAATGACCCCCAGTTTGTGTTCCAGCGGATGGTGGGAATCGAACAACAGATATTGATCCGTGTGAGTGGGTTTCCTGTATACTTCTGTTTTCAAGTTACCCCCCTCTTGGATGGATATCAAACAGTCCAAAAAGCAAGTTTGTTCTCATGCACATCCTCCCTCGTGAACTTGATATTATTGTCCCCTGAGTTAATGTGTTCTGAAAAGGCTGCCACTTCGTTGGCTCTGATTATAACCCAAGTGTCATCTACATACCTGAACCAGTGACTTGGTGTAGTTCCATTGAATGTAAGTAGGGCCTTCTTTTCCCCTTCCTCCATATACAAGTTTGCTACAATGGGAGAAACTGGTGAACCCATTGCACAGCCATGTTTTTGCCTGTAAAATTGGTCCTTGTATTTGAAGTATGTGGTGTTCAGGCACAAATCTAACAATAAACATACTTGGTTGGGACTGAGCTTCGTTCTGCTGCTGAGGGTGTTATCTTGCTGCAGTCGATTGTTTACAGTCCCAATAGCCCCTGGGGTAAGTATACATGTGAACAGTGAAGTGACATCATATGATACCATCGTTTCTTCTGCCTCTAGTTTAACTCCTTGCATCTTGGTGACAAACTCTTTGGCATTTTGGATATGAGGCACTGTTTTACCTACCAATGGGGCTAAGATGTTGGCCAAGTATTTTGCAATGCTGTAAGTCACTGAATTGATGCTTACAATAGGCCTGAGTGGTGCTCCATCTTTATGTATCTTGGGGAGTCCATATAAGCATGGTGTAGCTTCTCTGGGGTACAGGCAGTGGTATAAAGCTCGATCAATGGCTTCCTCCTTATCAAGTTGTTGTAGGCAATCTATCACCTTTTTCTTGTAACTGCTGCTTGGGCCTCTCCATAATTATTATTATTCACACCTCTGTGAGTTTCAGGTGTCCCCTCTCTGAAGAGTTAAAAAGTGCCATTGTGATTGGATTAGTGGAAGAGTTACAAAGTGCCATTGTGATTGGATTAGTGGAAGAGTTACAAAGTGCCATTGTGATTGGATTAGTGGAAGAGTTACAAAGTGCCATTGTGATTGGATTAGTGGAAGAGTTACACAGTGCCATTGGGATTGGATTAGTGGAAGAGTTACACAGTGCCATTGTGATTGGATTAGTGGAAGAGTTACACAGTGCCATTGTGATTGGATTAGTGGAAGAGTTACAAAGTGCCATTGTGATTGGATTAGTGGAAGAGTTACAAAGTGCCATTGTGATTGGATGAGTGGAAGAGTTACACAGTGCCATTGTGATTGGATTAGTGGAAGAGTTACACAGTGCCATTGTGATTGGATTAGTGGAAGAGTTACAAAGTGCCATTGCGATTGGATTAGTGGAAGAGTTACAAAGTGCCATTGTGATTGGATTAGTGGAAGAGTTACAAAGTACCATTGTGATTGGATTAGTGGAAGAGTTACAAAGTGCCATTGTGATTGGATTAGTGGAAGAGGTACAAAGTACCATTGTGATTGGGTTAGTGGAAGAGTTACACAGTGCCATTGTGATTGGATGAGTGGAAGAGTTACACAGTGCCATTGTGATTGGATTAGTGGAAGAGTTACACAGTGCCATTGTGATTGGATTAGTGGAAGAGTTACAAAGTGCCATTGCGATTGGATTAGTGGAAGAGTTACAAAGTGCCATTGTGATTGGATTAGTGGAAGAGTTACAAAGTGCCATTGGGATTGGATTAGTGGAAGAGTTACAAAGTGCCATTGTGATTGGATTAGTGGAAGAGTTACAAAGTACCATTGTGATTGGATTAGTGGAAGAGTTACAAAGTACCATTGTGATTGGATTAGTGGAAGAGTTACAAAGTGCCATTGTGATTGGATTAGTGGAAGAGTTACACAGTGCCATTGTGATTGGATGAGTGGAAGAGTTACACAGTGCCATTGTGATTGGATTAGTGGAAGAGTTACAAAGTGCCATTGTGATTGGATTAGTGGAAGAGTTACAAAGTACCATTGTGATTGGATTAGTGGAAGAGTTACAAAGTACCATTGTGATTGGATTAGTGGAAGAGTTACAAAGTGCCATTGTGATTGGATTAGTGGAAGAGTTACACAGTGCCATTGTGATTGGATTAGTGGAAGAGTTACAAAGTGCCATTGTGATTGGATTAGTGGAAGAGTTACAAAGTACCATTGTGATTGGATTAGTGGAAGAGTTACAAAGTGCCATTGTGATTGGAATAGTGGAAGAGGTACAAAGTACCATTGTGATTGGATTAGTGGAAGAGTTACAAAGTGCCATTGTGATTGGATTAGTGGAAGAGTTACACAGTGCCATTGTGATTGGATTAGTGGAAGAGTTACAAAGTGCCATTGTGATTGGATTAGTGGAAGAGTTACAAAGTACCATTGTGATTGGATTAGTGGAAGAGTTACACAGTGCCATTGTGATTGGATTAGTGGAAGAGTTACAAAGTGCCATTGCGATTGGATTAGTGGAAGAGTTACAAAGTGCCATTGTGATTGGATTAGTGGAAGAGGTACAAAGTACCATTGTGATTGGGTTAGTGGAAGAGTTACAAAGTGCCATTGTGATTGGATGAGTGGAAGAGTTACACAGTGCCATTGGGATTGGATTAGTGGAAGAGTTACACAGTGCCATTGGGATTGGATTAGTGAAAGAGTTAAGGTGGCCATACACGGGCCGACTATAGCTGCAGATATCGGTCCCTTGGACCGATTCGGCAGCTAATCGGCCCGTGTATGGGGAGAGCAGATCGGCCTGGCCGACCGATATCTGGCCTGAAATTGGCCAGATCTTGATCGGCCAGGTTAGAAAATCTGGTCGGATCGGGGACCGCATCGGCTCGTTGATGCGGTCCCCGATCCGACTGCCCCATTGCCGCCCACATAATCCGATCGTCTGGCCCCAGGGCCAAACGATCGGATTATTATTTTTTTTACCTAAATGCTCCCCGATATCGCCCACCCGTAGGTGGGGATATCGGGGGAAGATCCGCTCGCTTGGCGACATCGCCAAGCGAGCGGATCTGCTCGTGTATGGCCACCTTTACACAGTGTCATTGGGATTGGATTAGTGGAAGAGTTACACAGTGCCATTGTGATTGGATTAGTGGAAGAGTTACAAAGTGCCATTGTGATTGGATTAGTGAAAGAGTTACACAGTGCCATTGTGATTGGATGAGTGGAAGAGTTACATAGTGCCATTGTGATTGGATTAGTGGAAGAGTTACACAGTGCCATTGGGATTGGATTAGTGGAAGAGTTACACAGTGCCATTATGATTGGATTAGTGGAAGAGCTACACAGTGCCATTGTGATTGGATTAGTGGAAGAGTATATATGCTGAGGGCTTCCCATACCACTCGAACTGAAGAAGCTGCTCGGATGAGTATTGAAACTTCTTCAATGATTACTTAACAGTTCAGTTGCTTTAGATTTATTTATACTAGATATACCATGATCTGGATGAATGAAAATCTTCATAGTCAAGAAAACATATATTTTTTTATAAAATGGCATAGAACAGTGACCCCTAAATTATCCCGCACAGGAGCTGAGCACCAATTGGTGAGATGATTTCTAGATAATTACCTTGCTGTAATGTAACCTCGTGGGGCAATTGCAGGGACTGGTGCTGTACTTGTGCCCATAGGGTGTACATATCATTCATATTCACCTTCTCCCCTGCACCCACACAGGTACTTATCACATTATACGTCCTATTATCATTCTCCCCGGTGTAGAGCAAATCACTTCTGAGAGTCACGCGCTCCTCCCCTGCCGACCCCGGGGAACCCGTCCATTCTACTTTCATTTCTCTCGGGTAGAAGTCTTTTATCTCTAGGAAGAAATTGCCCTTTTGGCTTGAATGGATCTTACCAAATATTGGACACCCTGCCGAAACACAAATATAAATAGAGAATTAGAGTTGGTGTCACTAGAAGAGATTTTTCTTCTTATTAAACACACACACTAAAATGGAAATTACAGTTCAACTATACCCCTAACCATTACAGGTTCCTAAAAACAAATATAAAACTGTAATGGATGTAAAATACAGTGGCAAATAAATAAGGGCTTTCTTTGAAAATGATACTGTACTAGCAGCGTGCCCTGCTGGGTTTGAGCCCAGATAGAAAAACTGCCATTTTAATTGCTAACCTCCACCCTCTGGCACATATGAAAGCACCATGCTCTCACACCAACCAAGGGCACACATACATGCTAGGCCCAACAGCCAATGAATGGGCAGAATTCTGTCTTTTACTCCCACACTACTTCCTGTTACAGTTAGAGCTGCATCACTTCCTGTCAGCTGATCTCTGAGGGAGCACACAGACGATCAATAAATGGTGCATCAAGGGAAAAGGGCATAGATATATATTGTAACAGGCAGGCAAATGAGGACTGTGCAAATGCCACCTCCAGCCTGCAGATGGCAGACTTAGACAATCTGGAAATAGTAAGGCTGATACCATGTGACTTTGCAAGGAGAGATGGGAAAGAGGAAGGCAATAAGGCAAGGAGAGATGGGAAAGGGAAAGGCAATAAGGCAAGGAGAGATGGGAAAGAGATAGGCAATAAGGCAAGGAGAGATGGGAAAGAGAAAGGCAATAAGAGATGGGAAAGAAGGCAATAAGGCAAGGAGAGATGGGAAAGGGAAAGGCAATAAGGCAAGGAGAGATGGGAAAGAGAAAGGCAATAAGGCAAGGAGAGATGGGAAAGAGATAGGCAATAAGGCAAGGAGAGATGGGAAAGGGAAAGGCAATAAGGCAAGGAGAGATGGGAAAGAGGAAGTCAAGGCAATAAGGCAAGGAGAGACGGGAAAGAGATAGGCAATAAGGCAAGGAGAGATGGGAAAGAGAAAGGCAATAAGGCAAGGAGAGATGGGAAAGGGAAAGGCAATAAGGCAAGGAGAGATGGGAAAGGGAAAGGCAATAAGGCAAGGAGAGATGGGAAAGGGAAAGGCAATAAGGCAAGGAGAGATGGGAAAGAGAAAGGCAATAAGGCAAGGAGAGATGGGAAAGAGAAAGGCAATAAGGCAAGGAGAGATGGGAAAGAGATAGGCAATAAGGCAAGGAGAGATGGGAAAGGGAAAGGCAATAAGGCAAGGAGAGATGGGAAAGAGATAGGCAATAAGGCAAGGAGAGATGGGAAAGAGATAGGCAATAAGGCAAGGAGAGATGGGAAAGGGAAAGGCAATAAGGCAAGGAGAGATTGGAAAGGGAAAGGCAATAAGGCAAGGAGAGATGGGAAAGAGATAGGCAATAAGGCAAGGAGAGATGGTAAAGGGAAAGGCAATAAGGCAAGGAGAGATTGGAAAGGGAAAGGCAATAAGGCAAGGAGAGATGGGAAAGGGAAAGGCAATAAGGCAAGGAGAGATGGGAAAGAGATAGGCAATAAGGCAAGGAGAGATGGTAAAGGGAAAGGCAATAAGGCAAGGAGAGATTGGAAAGGGAAAGGCAATAAGGCAAGGAGAGATGGGAAAGGGAAAGGCAATAAGGCAAGGAGAGATGGGAAAGAGGAAGGTAATAAGGCAAGGAGAGATGGGAAAGAGATAGGCAATAAGGCAAGGAGAGATGGGAAAGAGATAGGCAATAAGGCAAGGAGAGATGGGAAAGAGATAGGCAATTAGGCAAGGAGAGATGGGAAAGAGATAGGCAATAAGGCAAGGAGAGATGGGAAAGAGATAGGCAATAAGGCAAGGAGAGATGGGAAAGAGATAAGCAATAAGGCAAGGAGAGATGGGAAAGAGGAAAGCAATAAGGCAAGGAGAGATGGGAAAGAGATAGGCAATAAGGCAAGGAGAGATGGGAAAGAGATAGGCAATAAGGCAAGGAGAGATGGGAAAGAGGAAGTCAAGGCAATAAGGCAAGGAGAGATGGGAAAGAGATAGGCAATAAGGCAAGGAGAGATGGGAAAGAGATAGGCAATAAGGCAAGGAGAGATGGGAAAGAGGAAGGCAATAAGGCAAGGAGAGATGGGAAAGAGGAAGGCAATAAGGCAAGGAGAGATGGGAAAGAGTTAGGCAATAAGGCAAAGAGAGATGGGAAAGAGATAGGCAATAAGGCAAGGAGAGATGGGAAAGAGGAAGTCAAGGCAATAAGGCAAGGAGAGATGGGAAAGAGATAGGCAATAAGGCAAGGAGAGATGGGAAAGAGATAGGCAATAAGGCAAGGAGAGATGGGAAAGAGGAAGGCAATAAGGCAAGGAGAGATGGGAAAGAGATTGGCAATAAGGCAAGGAGAGATGGGAAAGAGATTGGCAATAAGGCAAGGAGAGATGGGAAAGAGATTGGCAATAAGGCAAGGAGAGATGGGAAAGAGATAGGCAATAAGGCAAGGAGAGATGGGAAAGAGATAGGCAATAAGGCAAGGAGAGATGGGAAAGAGATAGGCAAAAAGGCAAGGAGAGATGGGAAAGAGATAGGCAATAAGGCAAGGAGAGATGGGAAAGAGATAGGCAATAAGGCAAGGAGAGATGGGAAAGAGATAGGCAATAAGGCAAGGAGAGATGGGAAAGAGATAGGCAATAAGGCAAGGAGAGATGGGAAAGAGATAGGCAATAAGGCAAGGAGAGATGGGAAAGAGGAAGGCAATAAGGCAAGGAGAGATGGGAAAGAGATAGGCAATAAGGCAAGGAGAGATGGGAAAGAGGAAGGCAATAAGGCAAGGAGAGATGGGAAAGAGATTGGCAATAAGGCAAGGAGAGATGGGAAAGAGATTGGCAATAAGGCAAGGAGAGATGGGAAAGAGGAAGTCAAGGCAATAAGGCAAGGAGAGATGGGAAAGAGATAGGCAATAAGGCAAGGAGAGATGGGAAAGAGGAAGGCAATAAGGCAAGGAGAGATGGGAAAGAGGAAGGCAATAAGGCAAGGAGAGATGGGAAAGAGGAAGGCAATAAGGCAAGTAGAGATGGGAAAGAGATAGACAATAAGGCAAGGAGAGATGGGAAAGAGATAGGTAATAAGGCAAGGAGAGATGGGAAAGAGGAAGGCAATAAGGCAAGGAGAGATGGGAAAGAGGAAGGCAATAAGGCAAGGAGAGATGGGAAAGAGATAGACAATAAGGCAAGGAGAGATGGGAAAGAGGAAGTCAATAAGGCAAGGAGAGATGGGAAAGAGATAGGCAATAAGGCAAGGAGAGATGGGAAAGAGGAAGGCAATAAGGCAAGTAGAGATGGGAAAGAGATAGACAATAAGGCAAGGAGAGATGGGAAAGAGGAAGGCAATAAGGCAAGTAGAGATGGGAAAGAGATAGGCAATAAGGCAAGGAGAGATGGGAAAGAGATAGGCAATAAGGCAAGGAGAGATGGGAAAGAGGAAGGCAATAAGGCAAGGAGAGATGGGAAAGAGGAAGGCAATAAGGCAAGGAGAGATGGGAAAGAGGAAGGCAATAAGGCAAGGAGAGATGGGAAAGAGGAAGGCAATAAGGCAAGGAGAGATGGGAAAGAGATAGACAATAAGGCAAGGAGAGATGGGAAAGAGGAAGGCAATAAGGCAAGTAGAGATGGGAAAGAGATAGGCAATAAGGCAAGGAGATATGGGAAAGAGATAGGCAATAAGGCAAGGAGAGATGGGAAAGAGATAGGCAATAAGGCAAGGAGAGATGGGAAAGAGGAAGGCAATAAGGCAAGGAGAGATGGGAAAGAGGAAGGCAATAAGGCAAGTAGAGATGGGAAAGAGATAGACAATAAGGCAAGGAGAGATGGGAAAGAGATAGGCAATAAGGCAAGGAGAGATGGGAAAGAGGAAGGCAATAAGGCAAGGAGAGATGGGAAAGAGGAAGGCAATAAGGCAAGGAGAGATGGGAAAGAGGAAGGCAATAAGGCAAGGAGAGATGGGAAAGAGATAGGCAATAAGGCAAGGAGAGATGGGAAAGAGATAGACAATAAGGCAAGGAGAGATGGGAAAGAGATAGGCAATAAGGCAAGGAGAGATGGGAAAGAGGAAGTCAAGGCAATAAGGCAAGGAGAGATGGGAAAGAGATAGACAATAAGGCAAGGAGAGATGGGAAAGAGAAAGGCAATAAGGCAAGGAGAGATGGGAAAGAGGAAGGCAATAATGCAAGGAGAGATGGGAAAGAGGAAGGCAATAAGGCAAGTAGAGATGGGAAAGAGATAGACAATAAGGCAAGGAGAGATGGGAAAGAGGAAGGCAATAAGGCAAGTAGAGATGGGAAAGAGATAGACAATAAGGCAAGGAGAGATGGGAAAGAGGAAGGCAATAAGGCAAGTAGAGATGGGAAAGAGATAGACAATAAGGCAAGGAGAGATGGGAAAGAGGAAGTCAATAAGGCAAGGAGAGATGGGAAAGAGGAAGGCAATAAGGCAAGTAGAGATGGGAAAGAGATAGACAATAAGGCAAGGAGAGATGGGAAAGAGGAAGGCAATAAGGCAAGTAGAGATGGGAAAGAGATAGGCAATAAGGCAAGGAGAGATGGGAAAGAGATAGGCAATAAGGCAAGGAGAGATGGGAAAGAGATAGGCAATAAGGCAAGGAGAGATGGGAAAGAGGAAGGCAATAAGGCAAGGAGAGATGGGAAAGAGGAAGGCAATAAGGCAAGGAGAGATGGGAAAGAGATAGGCAATAAGGCAAGGAGAGATGGGAAAGAGATAGACAATAAGGCAAGGAGAGATGGGAAAGAGATAGGCAATAAGGCAAGGAGAGATGGGAAAGAGGAAGGCAATAAGGCAAGGAGAGATGGGAAAGAGGAAGGCAATAAGGCAAGGAGAGATGGGAAAGAGGAAGGCAATAAGGCAAGTAGAGATGGGAAAGAGATAGACAATAAGGCAAGGAGAGATGGGAAAGAGGAAGTCAAGGCAATAAGGCAAGGAGAGATGGGAAAGAGATAGACAATAAGGCAAGGAGAGATGGGAAAGAGAAAGGCAATAAGGCAAGGAGAGATGGGAAAGAGGAAGGCAATAAGGCAAGGAGAGATGGGAAAGAGGAAGGCAATAAGGCAAGGAGAGATGGGAAAGAGGAAGGCAATAAGGCAAGTAGAGATGGGAAAGAGATAGACAATAAGGCAAGGAGAGATGGGAAAGAGATAGGTAATAAGGCAAGGAGAGATGGGAAAAGAGGAAGGCAATAAGGCAAGGAGAGATGGGAAAGAGGAAGGCAATAAGGCAAGGAGAGATGGGAAAGAGATAGACAATAAGGCAAGGAGAGATGGGAAAGAGGAAGTCAATAAGGCAAGGAGAGATGGGAAAGAGATAGGCAATAAGGCAAGGAGAGATGGGAAAGAGGAAGGCAATAAGGCAAGTAGAGATGGGAAAGAGATAGGCAATAAGGCAAGGAGAGATGGGAAAGAGGAAGGCAATAAGGCAAGGAGAGATGGGAAAGAGGAAGGCAATAAGGCAAGTAGAGAAGGGAAAGAGATAGACAATAAGGCAAGGAGAGATGGGAAAGAGGAAGGCAATAAGGCAAGGAGAGATGGGAAAGAGATAGACAATAAGGCAAGGAGAGATGGGAAAGAGGAAGTCAATAAGGCAAGGAGAGATGGGAAAGAGATAGGCAATAAGGCAAGGAGAGATGGGAAAGAGGAAGGCAATAAGGCAAGTAGAGATGGGAAAGAGATAGACAATAAGGCAAGGAGAGATGGGAAAGAGGAAGGCAATAAGGCAAGTAGAGATGGGAAAGAGATAGGCAATAAGGCAAGGAGAGATGGGAAAGAGATAGGCAATAAGGCAAGGAGAGATGGGAAAGAGATAGGCAATAAGGCAAGGAGAGATGGGAAAGAGGAAGGCAATAAGGCAAGGAGAGATGGGAAAGAGGAAGGCAATAAGGCAAGGAGAGATGGGAAAGAGGAAGGCAATAAGGCAAGGAGAGATGGGAAAGAGATAGACAATAAGGCAAGGAGAGATGGGAAAGAGGAAGGCAATAAGGCAAGTAGAGATGGGAAAGAGATAGGCAATAAGGCAAGGAGAGATGGGAAAGAGATAGGCAATAAGGCAAGGAGAGATGGGAAAGAGATAGGCAATAAGGCAAGGAGAGATGGGAAAGAGGAAGGCAATAAGGCAAGGAGAGATGGGAAAGAGGAAGGCAATAAGGCAAGTAGAGATGGGAAAGAGATAGACAATAAGGCAAGGAGAGATGGGAAAGAGATAGGCAATAAGGCAAGGAGAGATGGGAAAGAGGAAGGCAATAAGGCAAGGAGAGATGGGAAAGAGGAAGGCAATAAGGCAAGGAGAGATGGGAAAGGGATAGGCAATAAGGCAAGGAGAGATGGGAAAGAGATAGGCAATAAGGCAAGGAGAGATGGGAAAGAGATAGACAATAAGGCAAGGAGAGATGGGAAAGAGATAGGCAATAAGGCAAGGAGAGATGGGAAAGAGAAAGGCAATAAGGCAAGGAGAGATGGGAAAGAGGAAGTCAAGGCAATAAGGCAAGGAGAGATGGGAAAGAGGAAGTCAAGGCAATAAGGCAAGGAGAGATGGGAAAGAGATAGACAATAAGGCAAGGAGAGATGGGAAAGAGAAAGGCAATAAGGCAAGGAGAGATGGGAAAGAGGAAGGCAATAAGGCAAGGAGAGATGGGAAAGAGGAAGGCAATAAGGCAAGGAGAGATGGGAAAGAGATAGGCAATAAGGCAAGGAGAGATGGGAAAGGGAAAGGCAATAAGGCAAGGAGAGATGGGAAAGAGATAGGCAATAAGGCAAGGAGAGATGGGAAAGAGATAGGCAATAAGGCAAGGAGAGATGGGAAAGGGAAAGGCAATAAGGCAAGGAGAGATGGGAAAGAGATAGGCAATAAGGCAAGGAGAGATGGGAAAGAGATAGGCAATAAGGCAAGGAGAGATGGGAAAGAGGAAGGCAATAAGGCAAGGAGAGATGGGAAAGAGATAGGCAATAAGGCAAGGAGAGAACATGCACAGAGCTGGCTGCAGGGTGAGAGAGACCCCCTGGGATGCATGGTTGGAAGAAGTGCAGGAAAGGCTGCACCAACTGCAAGTTCCCCTTAGTGTGCCAGTAAGTATCAGTCAGGGAAGGATTTTACTCTCCTTGCACCTTAGGACCATTAGGTTCCAGTTCCAATAGGCCCTCACTGTAACTAGTGCAGACTTAGGGCCCAGTTAGGGATTTAGGGAATTGTTTTATAAGAGCCAGAGGGTTCAGTAGTCAGGTCCCTTCTCTGATCAGAGTAGGTTAGAGCCCTGGGTTCCGGTGCCCGTTAGAGTCAGTCACCCCTGCTTAGTTATTGGCCCAGTTCTACCCAAGAGGAGAACCAGGACTAAATATTGGGAACACTGAATAGATTTCCATCACCGGATTATAAATCTAATGTACTGGATCTTCTGGATGTCACACTTTGGATTACAGATAAGTGCGCACCAACATAAAGTGTACACAACAAGCAGGCCTGAACTCTCAGTTATATGTGGTGCCCCCCAGGGGTTAACAAATTGTATTACGGTATTGGTTTGTTCTTACTGATATTATTTGTACTTGTTCTCTTATAGTTTTCATTTACCTGTTCCAGTAAAATAGAGAGTGCTGCATTCACTCTCACCATAAATTCAGCAAGTGTGTCATTTCTACTTTGTAGCTACAAAAAAAGTGAATGGCACTCAGGACTACAAACAAGGGTATAACCCTTAAAAGTTTATTGCGGAGGTGCAACGTTTCGGGGCAATGTGACCCCTTTATCAAGCATACAAATCAGTGAAGGCAAGTGAAATTTATACAGATGCAGTAACCACATCCCCAAGTTAATTGGTAATTGAATAAATACTTAATTGACAACAGTAACCTGGTTTTTTAAAAAACTTGATATGATATAACAAAAGTGCAGAGCATCATATATAGTGTACATTAAACGTCAGTGAATAGTCCATCTCATAAAGTGCATGAATATACATTAAAAACAATTTTTGTACATACAAATGTGATCACATTTTCTCATTTTCTCTCTGATCTACATCCAGAATTATAGCTGAATAGCAACAGTGTATCACCGTAGAAAACCCATAGGAAGCTAAAATACAAAGTATCAGTTAAGTATCAAATAAAAACATATGTAACAACATCCATAAAGGTACAGATCAAAGGAACAGTATATCTTACCCCAACAAGATGGAAAAGAATATCTATCCCTGATGTGCACCCAGGAAACATTATCTATAAAAACATAAATGAAAAAAACACGTAATATTTATAGGAAGCAAGCCATGTTAAATTCATCATTTAACCCCTTTGGGTGGCGAGATTGCAAGAGCCAAATCCAATAGCACTCCCTTTGAGATAACAGCTTTTTTTTATCATGGCCCTGTCGTACCTGTATTTTTTCTAAGATCTGCCTCCTAACCTGCGCCACCTGGTGGCCATGTGTAAAAAAATGTTTAGCCAGCAGGGTTTCCCTTTTCTTATCAATCTCCTTCTTTTTAGTATTTTGTATCGCTCCCTGGGGGGGACTGAATTGGAGGTTTATAATTCCTTATAGAAGATTTATGTTCGTTAAGCCTTGTTTTAATGGGTCTTGACGTCTGACCTACATAGGCCAATCCGCACGGACATTTAACACAATATATAACATCTTTACTATCACAGGTATAAAAACCACCCACTTCATGCCTAGTGCCATGTTGTGGATGCGTGACAGCGGACCCAGCGATAATACCATTACAATGGCTGCAATTCCTACATGGGAAAGTACCCTTTGTTATAGTCGAAGTAGACATACGATTTGAACTTGACCGATGTTTTATCAGTTCCCCTATATTTCTCCCTCTCCTGTATGAAAAAATTGGTGGTAACTTAAACAAATGTCCAAATTTTGGATCAGTAGCCAAAATACCCCAATGCTTAAGTATGATATTCCGTCGGGCCTTAGCATTGTTTAGGGGGCTCCCTAAAAGCCAATTTATGCGTATTAAATGGATTGCATCTAATGATGAAGTGTATGAGGACGAATCCTTAAAGATGGTGCAGAAATTTGTGGAAAAAGGGTATCGCCAGTCAGATTTAATGGAGGTTAAAAGAGAGGTTGGATTGATTCCATCAAATGAAACTTTAAAAATAAAAAGCAAAGTAGTGGATAAAGTTAAGCGTATTCCATTCATTACGACGTATGATATTAATGCTAAGGCCCGACGGAATACTTCGACTATAACAAAGGGTACTTTCCCATGTAGGAATTGCAGCCATTGTAATGGTATTATCGCTGGGTCTGCTGTCACGCATCCACAACATGGCACTAGGCATGAAGTGGGTGGTTTTTATACCTGTGATAGTAAAGATGTTATATATTGTGTTAAATGTCCGTGCGGATTGGCCTATGTAGGTCAGACGTCAAGACCCATTAAAACAAGGCTTAACGAACATAAATCTACTATAAGGAATTATAAACCTCCAATTCAGTCCCCCCAGGGAGCGATACAAAATACTAAAAAGAAGGAGATTGATAAGAAAAGGGAAACCCTGCTGGCTAAACATTTTTTTACACATGGCCACCAGGTGGCGCAGGTTAGGTGGCAGATCTTAGAAAAAATACAGGTACGACAGGGCCATGATAAAAAAAAGCTGTTATCTCAAAGGGAGTGCTATTGGATTTGGCTCTTGCAATCTCGCCACCCAAAGGGGTTAAATGATGAATTTAACATGGCTTGCTTCCTATAAATATGTATATTCATGCACTTTATGAGATGGACTATTCACTGACGTTTAATGTACACTATATATGATGCTCTGCACTTTTGTTATATCATATCAAGTTTTTTAAAAAACCAGGTTACTGTTGTCAATTAAGTATTTATTCAATTACCAATTAACTTAGGGATGTGGTTACTGCATCTGTATAAATTTCACTTGCCTTCACTGATTTGTATGCTTGATAAAGGGGTCACATTGCCCCGAAACGTTGCACCTCCGCAATAAACTTTTAAGGGTTATACCCTTGTTTGTAGTCCTGAGTGCCATTCGCTTTTTTTGTAGCTACAGTGTTTTTGGAGGGTGCTGATCCCTTCAGCAGTGTGCACCGGGCAAAAATCTTTTGGAGCGTTAGGGTGTGCGGATAAGGTCTCTGTGATTCATTTCTACTTTGTACCAGACTATTAAAGGAACCCATACCTTGCCCGGCTACCCAGAAGGTAACATAATTTTGTACAAATTGGTGGCAGCATTGGTTACAATATACAGTATTATTTTCTGCATTACTTGTGCAATCATCTGTTTCTCATTTTGCATTGTCTTATAACATGGAGGGAGAAAATCACCAAGCCAGTGTATTCCCTGACCCCCCAGTGTTAATACCAGAAAACCAATCCACTGAGGTCAGCTCTGCAGGGACTGGGAGTCAGATTCATAAACCAATTTTTAGGCCTCACCCATTTGATGGTGTCACTAGGGAGTGGACAGAGTGGCTTGAACAGTTTGAACTCACTGCTACTATTAACAGCTGGGATGAAGCTGCCCGGCTTCAGGTACTTAACCTTATGCTACAAGGGAAAGCCAGACAAGTGTTCCAAGGCTTTAATACTGACATAAAAGGGAACTACCAGCTGCTAAAGGCTGCTTTAAAGCAAGTTTTTGATCCAGACTTGGGGATAGAATGGCATCGCCAAAATTTTCTTAATAAAAAGCGAGAACCAGGTGAAATTGTTGCAGCATTTGGATATGAACTCCAGAAACTGGCAGTTAAAGCTTTTCCTCATGCTACACCAGAGATGCACGACTCACTGGCCCTTGACCAGTTCCTCCAGCATGGAGTGAATAAAGAATTACGCATGCAGCTGAGACTGTTAAAGCCAAAAACATTATCAGGTGCCATACAGAATGCAATTGAGATAGAAATTCTGCATAAAATTGAGTCAGGAACCTCAGCAGTAAGTAGCAACTGCTCCCCAAGTTCTGCTCAGCCTGTCATGGGCCCCTCTAACTGTGATGTCATGGAAGCTATTGACCAATTACGTCGTGAAGTCTCAGAATTGAAAGGACTATCAGGAAATAAAAGATTTAATAGGCCTATAGATGGGCCTGACAGAGGTTACAATAGAAGTAACACAAAATGCTGGAAATGTGAGAGATTTGGCCATACCAAATATGAATGTAAATCACAAAAGGCCACACAATCCCCAAGGTCAGTAGCTTATTATCAGCCTTCTGGGGCTTACAATGGCAATAAACCTGAAAGAGGTACTCTTCAAGCAGTAGGGCGCAGTTACTTTCTACCTATCCACATAGGAGACGTACCATGTGACCTTTTAATTGACTGTGGTGCGCAAGTTTCCATTATCCACAAGCGAGTTTGGGACCAGATTAACTCCAAAAACCCTCAAACAATGCAAACTTGCCATACCATGTTAACGGTTGCTAATGGTGGAACCATGCATGTAATTGGTAAATGGAAAACAGTTGTAACAATTCAGAATTTGCACCTCGCAGTTGAATTTGTTGTTGCAAAGGATGCACTTCAAGACGCCCTGGCTGGTACTGATTTTTTACAACAGTATGCTGGAACTATTAACATAGCTGACAGATCTTGTACACTGATGGGCCGAAAGTTTTCCCTGATAGCTTCAGATGATGGGGCTCAAATTCAACGTGTGGTGGTTGATAAAAACACAGTTATACCACCCAGAAGTGAAGTCATTATTCCTGGAAAAGTGGAAGGCCTGCAATACTCTGGGAAGGAGGTTTTCCTAGAACCTGTCTATAATGACAAATCAGAGCTCATTATTGGGCGGTCTCTTGGTTGTAGTCAACATGGTCAAGTCCCTGTCCAAGTGGCAAATGTAACTTCAGAGCCTCAAGTTATGTATTCTGGTACCTTGTTGGGCATTCTGCACCATAATATTTCTGTGGCCCCTTCAAACCTTATTACCAATTTAAAGAGTCCGAATGTACAGACTACCGGTTTTAACTCTAGCCACAACAATCACTGCACCTGGACATCAGACCAGCTAAAAAACGAACTTGGACTTGACAATGGAGGACTAGACAATTTCCAACTATAAAATGCTATTAATCTCTTAATGCAATATGAATGTGTTTTCAGTTCTGGAGACAATGACTTGGGATGCACTACAGCTGCACGTCATCACATTGACACAAGGCAGGCCCCTCCCATCCGTATGGGCCCAAGAAGGATCCCTATTCATTTTCAAAAAAACTTTGATGATCAGCTTCATGATCTTTGTTCCCATGGATTGGTATCACCATCCTCTAGTCCATGGGCAGCACCAGTTGTATTAGTCAAAAAGAAAGACGGTGGGGTAAGACTTTGTGTGGACTATAGGAAGCTTAATGATATCACTGTCAAAGATGCTTATCCACTACCACGAATCGATGATACCCTTGATCTTTTGTCAAATGCCAGGTGGTTTTCTACCCTAGACCTTACAAGTGGATATTGGCAAGTGGAGGTGCACCCTGCTGACAGACACAAAACAGCATTTGTTACTAGTCATGGACTCATGCCATTTGGGCTCTGCAATGCCCCAAGTACATTTCAGAGATTGATGGACATTGTACTGGCTGATTTGCAAGGGACTGCTTGCCTTGTTTACCTGGATGACATTATTGTGATTGGCAGAACATTGGATGAACACCTGCAGAGATTGTCCTGCGTGTTGCAAAAATTAAAGGAAGCTAACCTGAAAGTGAAGCCATCCAAGTATAAATTATTCTGTGAAAAGGTCCGCTATCTGGGACACGTTATTTCATCAGCAGGTGTGGAGCCAGACCCAGAAAAAGTCACCACTATTACCCAATGGCCTGTTCCACAAAATATCAAGGAATTACGCAGTTTCTTAGGGCTGGCCTCCTATTACAGGAAATTTATTGAGGGATTTGCACATATTGCTGACCCCCTGCACAAATTAGCTGAGAAAGGTGCAAAGTTCATATGGAGCAAGGCCTGTGGAGATGCATTTTTGGAATTAAAACGACGCTTATTGTCTGCTCCAATTATGGCCTACCCAGACCCACAGTTGCCTTTTATATTGGACACTGATGCTAGTGAAACAGGAATTGGTGCTGTGTTGTCTCAAATACAAGATGGTCATGAAAGAGTAATCTCTTATGCAAGCAGAGCGCTGACCAAACCTGAACGGAAGTATGCAACAACTCGTAAAGAATTGCTAGCTGTTGTTATATTTACCCACTACTATAGACATTACCTACTAGGAAGACATTTCACTGTCAGGACTGATCATAACTCTCTGAAATGGCTATAATGGTATAGATTGGTAGGTGTGGGTTAAGTGTGCTGGGTTTACTTGGATGGGTTGAACTTGATGGACACTGGTCTTTTTTCAACCCTATGTAACTATGTAACTATGTAACTATGATCTAAATCAGCTCAAGACCTAGACAATGACATCTGCCAACTTAAAGAATGGATTATGGCAGGAGGAACTTCTCTCCCAACTGAGGCTCATAGCTCCCCACATCAAGAAGTTTTTTGGAAACACTGGTCTAATTTATCAATCAGGAGTGGACTCCTGGTAAGAAAAACACATGGAGATGACCCCAGGCAGGCTAAATTCCAAATTGTTGTCCCCCGCAGAGCTGTACCAGTGATTCTAGAGATGTTACACAATGACAAAATAGGTGGGCATCTAGGTGTGGATAAGGCCACTGGCAAGGTCATTGCTCAGTATTTCTGGCCATCCTGGCGTAAAGATGTCAAAGCATGGTGTAAAACCTGTACTGTATGTGGGGCTCGAAAAAATGAAAAGAAAACTGCTAGGGCACCAATGGTATCTTCACAAACAGATCGTCCTTTGCAAAGGGTTGCCCTTGATATATTGGGACCACTACCAGAAACCCACAAGGGTAACAAATACATCCTAGTGATTGGTGATTATTTCTCAAAATGGGCTGAAGGGTTCCCTCTCACAGACCAGGAAGCTAAAACTGTTACAAAAACGTTAGTGGAGGACTTTATATGTCATTATGGAGTACCAAGGTCTCTCCATACAGATCAGGGTAGGAATTTTGAATCAAAAGTCTTTAAAGACATGTGTTCAATGTTAGGCATACACAAAACAAGAACTACCCCTTATCATCCACAGTCAGATGGATTTGTGGAGCGGTTCAACCGTACACTCCTTACTATGTTGTCTTCATTTGTGGAAGACCATCAGAGAGATTGGGATGACATTCTCCCATATGTTATGATGGCGTACCGTAGCAGTGTACAGTCCTCTACCGGATATTCCCCATTCATGGTAATGTTTGGGAGGGAGGTGTGTTTGCCTGTAGACCTTGTTAATGGAGGGGATGTAGATGAAAAATTTACCAGGCCTACCAGTTATGTAAGTGAAGTTGCAAGAAGGTTGGCAGGTATAAGAAATATGGTTAAATATCACCAAGCTAAAGCTACTGGAAAGCAGAAACAGTACTTTGACTTAAAAATAACTGCCCAGGTATATGAACCAGGAGAAAATGTATGGGTAAGAGATTCAACCAGGCAAAAAGGTGTGTGCCCAAAACTTCGACCAAAGTATAAAGGTCCATATGTAATTGCTCAAAAATTGTCTGATGTATTGTATAGAGTATGTGATACAAAGGGAAAACACAGTTCTGTTCAGCATTATGCACGCTTGAAACCATTTTTTGGCCCTTGGACCCACCTGGCTGAACAGCCCCCTACTCAAGACCCTCTGTTACCTGACCAACCCCCAGCAGGTGAATCTGCAATCCCACTCCCTGATGAGGATTCTGACCATTCTAACTCAAATGACCCACAGCTATCTGATGTGGAAGAGTCCACTGACTCCAGTTCGGAAACAGATGGTGGGGAACCATTGCTACATGCCACCCCAATGCCTGATCCAACTGTAAGTCCTGGACCTCAGAACTTTACAGATGCTCCTAACTTACAAGCCAGGCCCCAGAGACAGAGAAAGGCACCCAGGTGGCATTCAGACTATTGTGCTCAGTTAACTGGATGCGAGGATGCATCTTTTCAAAGGAGGGGGCAGTGTAACAGGCAGGCAAATGAGGACTGCACAAATGCCACCTCCAGCCTGCAGATGGCAGCCTTAGACAATCTGGAAATAGTAAGGCTGATACCATGTGACTTTGCAAGGAGAGATGGGAAAGAGGAAGTCAAGACAATAAGGCAAGGAGAGATGGGAAAGAGGAAGTCAAGACAATAAGGCAAGGAGAGATGGGAAAGAGATAGGCAATAAGGCAAGGAGAGATGGGAAAGAGATAGGCAATAAGGCAAGGAGAGATGGGAAAGAGATAGGCAATAAGGCAAGGAGAGATGGGAAAGGGAAAGGCAATAAGGCAAGGAGAGATAGGAAAGAGATAGGCAATAAGGCAAGGAGAGATGGGAAAGGGATTGGCAATAAGGCAAGGAGAGATGGGAAAGAGATAGGCAATAAGGCAAGGAGAGATGGGAAAGAGATAGGCAATAAGGCAAGGAGAGATGGGAAAGAGATAGGCAATAAGGCAAGGAGAGATGGGAAAGAGATAGACAATAAGGCAAGGAGAGATGGGAAAGAGATAGGCAAAAAGGCAAGGAGAGATGGGAAAGAGATAGGCAATAAGGCAAGGAGAGATGGGAAAGAGATTGGCAATAAGGCAAGGAGAGATGGGAAAGAGATAGGCAATAAGGCAAGGAGAGATGGGAAAGAGATAGGCAATAAGGCAAGGAGAGATGGGAAAGAGATTGGCAATAAGGCAAGGAGAGATGGGAAAGGGAAAGGCAATAAGGCAAGGAGAGATGGGAAAGAGATAGGCAATAAGGCAAGGAGAGATGGGAAAGAGATAGGCAATAAGGCAAGGAGAGATGGTAAAGAGATTGGCAATAAGGCAAGGAGAGAGCAGATCTGGCAGCAGGGAGAGAGATAGACCTCCTGGGATGCAAGGTTGGAAGAAGTGCAGGAAAGGCTGCACCAACTGCAGGTTCCCCTTAGTGTGCCAGTAAGCGCCAATCAGGGAAGGACTTTACTCTCCTTGCACCTTAGGACCATTAGGTTCCCATACCTCACAACTGTCCCGCTTTTCACGGGACAGTCACGATTTTTATGCCTCATCCCGCTGTCCTGGATTTTCTCTTTAATGTCCCGCTCCCTCACCAATCGGGTTGGTCGGGCCTCCTGTCAAATACCTCACAGAGTTATAAAAGCACAATCTTTTCTCTCTGTCCCTAACCAGCACCTCCTGTCAAATTCAGCAGTGAGCAGGAGGGGCTGGGAAGGGATCATGAAAGAAAAGATCTGGCTGTGAGGATTTGACAGGAGGCCCGATCTGTGAGGGAGCAGGGGGGCTGGGAACTATCGGTGAGGGAGCAGGGGGGCTGGGAACTATCTGTGAGGGAGCAGGGGGGCTGGTAACTATCTGTGAGGGAGCAGGGGGGCTGGTAACTATCTGTGAGGGAGCAGGGGGGCTGGTAACTATCTGTGAGGGAGCAGGGGGGCTGGGAACTATCTGTGAGGGAGCAGGGGGGCTGGGAACTATCTGTGAGGGAGCAGGAGGGCTGGGAACTATCTGTGAGGGAGCAGGGGGGCTGGGAACGATTGGTGAGGGAGCAGGGGGGCTGGGAACGATTGGTGAGGGAGCAGGGGGGCTGGGAACTATCTGTGAGGGAGCAGGGGGGCTGGGAACTATCTAAGAGGGAGCAGGGGGGCTGGGAACGATCGGTGAGGGAGCAGGGGGGCTGGGAACTATCTGTGAGGGAGCAGGGGGGCTGGGAACTATCTGTGAGGGAGCAGGGGGGCTGGGAACGATCTGTGAGGGAGCAGGGGGGCTGGGAACTATCTGTGAGGGAGCAGGGGGGCTGGGAACGATCTGTGAGGGAGCAGGGGGGCTGGGAACTATCTGTGAGGGAGCAGGGGGGCTGGGAACTATCTGTGAGGGAGCAGGGGGGCTGGGAACTATCTGTGAGGGAGCAGGGGGGCCGGGAACTATCTGTGAGGGAGCAGGGGGGCTGGGAACGATCTGTGAGGGAGCAGGGGGGCTGGGAACTATCTGTGAGGGAGCAGGGGGGCTGGGAAGGGACGGAGAGAAAGGATCAGAATCAGACCTGTGAGCCTCCTGCCTGTGAGTTATAACATCTATACTCTGAAACTCCCCAGGTTGGTGATCCCTGCAGTAAGGCCTAGAGCATTGCCCACCCTTCCAAAGTACTGTATGCATTACTGAAGTACCGATCTGTGTAGCTGGAATCTCTGGACTGCGGAGGGAAGAACCTGCAGTTTAAAGTTACACAGGCAGCAAAAGGATTCCCTAAAGCTGTTGTTTTAGAAAACTGGATCCCTGCACTCCCACTGTCTAGATCAGGTACCTTGATGGCAGGCGCAGAGAGATTCTGCAGCATTTGATCCTATTACATTGTTTTAGGTTAAAAGGCCAATCATCTGGGAAACTTTTATTCAGGACAGTAGCAACCAACAATGAAAAAGGGTGTGTTTATGTAAAGTGTATGTGGGTGTGGTCACAAAGTGAGCACGCCCACTGTTTTGTCCCTCTTTCTAATTTTGAAATGTTGGGAGGTATGGGTTCCAGTTCCAATAGGCCCTCACTGTAACTAGTGCAGACTTAGGGCCCAGTTAGGGATTTAGGGAATTGTTTTATAAGAGCCAGAAGGTTCAGTAGTCAGGTCCCTTCTCTGATCAGAGTAGGTTAGAACCCCGGGTTCCGGTGCCCGTTAGAGTCAGTCACCTTCTTAGTTAGTGGCCCAGTTCTACCCAAGAGGAGAACCAGGACTAAATATTGGAAACACTGAATAGATTTCCATCACCGGATTATAAATCTAATGTACTGGATCTTCTGGATGTCACACTTTGGATTACAGATAAGTGCGCACCAACATAAAGTGTACACAACAAGCAGGCCTGAACTCTCAGTTATATGTGGTGCACCACAGGGGTTAACAAATTGTATTACTGTATTGGTTTGTTCTTACTGATATTATTTGTACTTGTTCTCTTATAGTTTTCATTTACCTGTTCCAGTAAAATAGAGAGTGCTGCATTCACTCTCACCATAAATTCGGCAAGTGTGTCATTTCTACTTTGTTCCAGACTATTAAAGGAACCCATACCTTGCCCAGCTACCCAGAAGGTAACATAATTTGGTACAATATATATTCTTATGATTTATATATATATATTGTTTTTCTTTTAGATGGTTGCAAAGTTTGTATGCATTGATTTTGGGAATAAATATAAAATGAGTTCTAAACCCAACCATAACCCTGTCCCACTGCGCCCCTAGTTTTGTTATAGAAGTTGTGGGAACATGTCAGTATTGCATATGGCAGTTGAACTTACTGGGCTCATTTCTTTCAGTGACAGTGTCTGGGTTCAGGTCTCCATCTTGCTCACCACTGGGATCCTGGGAAGACTCTGTATAAATATAGGAAAAATGTAGGAGATAAGGTTTTGTCATTAATCTGATTTCATAATGTCAAGTTACTCTACAAGAAAGTTGTGCCATTGGGTAAGTTGCTAGGGGAGGCATGGGTACCCCGCAGTCCTCCATCTGTTGTTAAAGGGGATATAAACCCAGCCATGATACTGTCCCACTGCGCCCCCTAGTTTTTAATCTAATTAAAGATGCATAATCTATAATTAATCTAATTATGGATGCAAGAAATTTCCCTAATGAGAATTCTACTGACCCAAAACTTCATTATAGATGCAAGAGAAGTGACCAATGAGAATGCTGATTCCCTGTGTCAGGCCCCTTGCTGGTACCTTACATATAGAGATAATGATGGCATTTTCCCGTCATTATATGGCACAGGAATCAGACATGGGGATAAAGGGACAGACTTGTTCAGTGCTGGGAAACTGTGCTTATTGCTCCCAACTCCAATTGCAGGAACAGAGAACAGGGAGCCGGATTTACTCACATCAGCTGGGATTCTCATTGGAGGATTCTTTTGCATATTAATTGGCCCTGGAGGGCGGGGCTCTCACACACAGGCACATAATGAGCAAACTGGGGCACTAAGTACCATTTGCATGTTAGTGCCACAACATGGCCACCCACACTGGGAGCCCCTCCTGTTGCTGGGGGCATAGTGCCCGTTAGGGGCATTTTTTACACAAAATGGTATTGTTTCCCCCAACCAGAGTGTGGGCTCTATTAATCTGCACTTCCACTGGGGTAAATACTGCTCCACTGATAGGTGCCCTTTAAGCTGAAACGTTTTATTGGCAAATGTATAAATAAAACCCAATAACTACTAATGCCCAGATCATTCACCTGGTTCCTGCTCTCCGTTGTCTGCCATGTTTTCCTCTATGGGAGGACATTGCTGAGTTTCCTTGTCAGTCTGTGACCCAACAAGTCCTGTTTGTTCTGAATCTTCTCCTCCTTCTTCAGTATCAGGGGCCCCTGATTTTGAGGCTTCTGTGGGTAACTTGCTCTTGTCGGTTCCTAGAAAGGAAATATTTCTTAATCATTTTTATCATTGGTTTCTCAGTCTACTGAATAATAAGTAACATTTACATTTTCTCTTAAGGCTGTATAGTATTTTTAATGTCATTTGTACACCACAATCTGTCATTTACTGTATATACTGACTCAGGGAGGCTGTTATGGCTAGTGATATTACTCAAGCTCTCAGTCTCCTTATCTCAATAAGTGGAGTTGGATACTAGCAGTATCTGTGCTAAGGGGACGTACTCAGGCCTCCAAGTAGAACTTTTGCTGAGACTCCTATACCTAGCCTGCGCTCTACAGAATTGCAAAAGAGGACACTCAGGAGAACTTTCCTATCAAGCACTGTCTCTGAGTTGGGATGTCACAGTTTACTCTTTTTCTCCCCATGTTATCCTGAATCCAGTTGTAGATCCTATAAATACAGGGCTGAAAAATGTGATTATAGATGCAAGAAAATTCACCAGTGAGAATTCTACTGACCCAAAACTGCATTATAGATTTAAGAGAAGTGACCACTGAGAATGCTGATTAGTACTGGAATCCATTGTCAATTAGAGTAACCCTGTAAGGCTCTGGGTGCTCTATGTATGTGAATGTGCTGCCCCATAGGTTGAGGGTACAAACCAGTGGATTTAGTATAACTGACTAGCAGCTAACGTATCTCTGTGCAAGTTTTCTGCACTTTCATTTGTTTTTACGCGAAACAGAACTCTCTATGCCCCCCTCCAGGTCATTAATAAACAAGTTAAAAAACAAAGGACCAAGGACTGATATTATGTTCTAGGCCAATATTTCTCAATGTGACCATTAACCTTCTGTGAGGTACTGTATCAAACGCTTTATCAAAGTCCAAGTAGATCCCATCCACTGCCATTCCAGCATCAAGGTTCCTGCTCACCTCCTCATAAAAGGCGACTAAATTAGTCTGGCAAGATCTGTTACCCATAAACCCATGTGGCACAAACTAATAGTATTGTGAACTGCAATGTATTCAAGTACCCTATCCCTTATTACCCCTTCCAGAAGCTTTCCTACTACTGATGTCAGACTAACAGGCCTATAGTTTTCAGGCTGAGAACGGGATCCCTTTTTAAATAACGGCACCACATTAGCAATCCGCTAATCTCTCTGCACCATGCCAGGCCCCAATGAATCCTGGGAAATTAAGTGAAGAGGTTTGGCAATCACAGCGCTCAGCTGATTTAATACCCTGGGATGAATCCCATCCGGTCCTGGACCTTTGTTTCCCTTTACATGTTCAAGTCTCTATTGAATCCCCCCCTGAGTGACCCATGCGCCAGTAGCTAAATTACTAGCACTGGGCATATTAAAAGGGAAGCCTTCATTATCTGGCTCCTCAGATGTATAGACAGATGGGAAATAAGAGTTCAACATTTCTGCTTTTTCCCCGTTCTCATCAACCAACGTACCCCCCCGTGATAATAAAGTTCCCACCCCTTCTTGCTTCATTTTTTTACTATTCACATAATTAAAAAATAATTTTGGATTCTTTTTACCCCTAGCTGCAATATCCCTTTCCATCTCTATTTTAGCTTGCCTGATAGCTTTTTTGCATGCTTTATTTGCCCCCCCTGTACCCGATGAAAGCCCCAGCTGCCCCAGCTAACTTGAATGCCCTAAAAGCAGGTTTTTTCTTACCAACCTCGACACTAACACTTTTATTCAGCCATAAAGGTGTTGCTTTGCGATGCCTCTCCTTGCTTACAAGGGGGATATACTGTTGTGTATACCTACAAAGCAATGTTATAAAGATGTTCCATTTTCCTTCTGTGCCTAACCCCATGAAAAGCCTTTCCCAGCTGCCACATTGCAGAGATGCCCTTATACTGGCACAGGCTGCACGTCTGAGCGTTTAGTTACTCCCTTATAGAGCTGTCTCTGCAGCATTATCTCAAAGGAGACCATGTTGGGATCACTGTTCCCCAAATGCCCCCCCCCCCACACAAATGTTAGAGATAAGTTCATTATTATTAGATATCACCAGGTCCAAAATAGAATCATTCCTAGTGGGTTCTTGAACCGCCTGAAATAAAAAGTTGCCATTTAGCATATTTACAAACCTACTAGCTTTTTCTGACTTAGCCCCCCCATTACTCCAGTCAGTGCCGGATAATTAAAGTCCCCCATAACAACAACTTGACCCAGTTTTGAAGCCTCCTCCATTTGCAACAATAGCTGGGCCTCATCCCCCTCATCTATACGGGGTGGTTTTATAGCATACACCAATGATCATTTTCTTTATTTTCTGACTGTAAAGTCAGAGTTAAAGCCATGTAATAAAGACAAACCCCTCCCCCTTTTTAATCTCTCTGTCCCTCCTAAAAAGTGTGTAACCATTTAAATTCACAGCCCAGTCACATTTATCATCCCACCAGGTCTCAGTGATACCAATTAAATCATAATGTTCAATACATGCAATAGCCTGCAGCTCCCCTAATTTTCCCGACAAGCTACGCGCATTACCCAGCATGCAGCGGAGATTATTACTTCTCCCTCTGATGTTACATTAGCTAATGGAGAGTTAGAGCTAAGGTGAAAATTAGTCTGTTTCCCTTGTAACAACGGAAGCTCCTTATCTGATAAACTATATGCCCCCTCACTCCTCCCCCACAACCCTTTACTGGTTCCACTGCCCCCCGTCTACACTAACTTTCCCATAAGAATCTAGCTTACCACCCCCCCCCCCTTGTCTAGTTTAAACACTCCTCCAGCCTCTTAACCATTCTCTCCCCTAGCACAGCAGACCCCCTTCCATTGAGGTGCAATCCGTCAGGGCTGTATAGATTGTACCCCAAGGAAAAGTCAGCCCAGTGCTCTAGGAACCCAAACCCTTCCTTCCTACACCAAGACTTTAGCCACGCATTTAGCTCCCTAAGCTCCCGCTGTCTCCCTAAACTAGCACGCGGCACCGGCAAAACTTTGGAAAAAATGACATTGGAGGATCTTTGCCTAATCTTAGAGCCTAGATCCCTGAACTCACTCTTTAAGGTCCTCCACCTACCGTTCATTTTGTATTTATACTGTCTTTTCAGGTGCAATTAATCAAACCCCACCCACCTCAAACTGAGGGTAATTACAAAGGAATGCAACTTCTGGGAAACCTGCTGTAAGCCTTATAGTTCAACAAACTTTGTAATTTAGCACCAAAAACAGCAAATACTTTTGAAAAAATGAAACCCAACAGTTAAACAACACAATGATTTTGAATAAAGTTAATAAAATGTACTTATCCCTTTTTTTTGTTGAATTGAAAAAGCCAGTTGTTTCCACCAGCCTGTTAGTAAACTAATAATATCTGTTCCCCTCTGCGCATGTTTTCATAAGAAAGTTAATTTCATGATTCATGGCACGTTATGTTTTTAAGAAAACATGTATTTTTTTATAAAATGGCATAGAACAGTGACCCCTAAATTATCCCGCACAGGAGCTGAGCACCAATTGGTGAGATGATTTCTAGATAATTACCTTGCTGTAATGTAACCTCTTGGGGCGATTGCAGGGACTGGTGCTGTACTTGTGCCCGTAGGGTGTACATATCATTCATATTCACCTTCTCCCCTGCACCCCCGCAGGTACTTATCACATTATACGTCCCATTATCATTCTCCCCGGTGTAGAGCAAATCACTTCTGAGAGTCACGCGCTCCTCCCCTGCCGACCCCGGGGAACCCGTCCATTCTACTTTCATTTCTCTCGGGTAGAAGTCTTTTATCTCTAGGAAGAAATTGCCCTTTTGGCTTGAATGGATCTTACCAAATATTGGACACCCTGCCGAAACACAAATATAAATAGAGAATTAGAGTTGGTGTCACTAGTAGAGATTTTTCTTCTTATTAAACACACACACTAAAATGGAAATTACAGTTCAACTATACCCCTAACCATTACAGGTTACTATAAACAAATATAAATCTGTCTGTAATGGATGTAAAATACAGTGGCAAATAAATAAAGCCTACTGGGTTTGATCCCAAATAGAAAAACTGCCATTTTATTGCTAACCTCCACCCTCACACCAACTAAGGGCACACATACATGCTAGGCCCAACAGCCAATGAATGGGCAGAATTCTGTCTTTTACTCCCACGCTACTTCCTGTTACAGTTAGAGCTGCATCACTTCCTGTCAGCTGGTCTCTGAGGGAGCACATAGCCGATCAATAAATGGTGCATCAAGGGAAAAGATGTAAAAGGGCATAGATATACAGGGATGGGACCTGTTATCCAGAATGCTCGGGACCTAGGTTTTTTCGGATCTTTCCGTAATTTGGATCTCCATAACTGTTCTGCCCCGAATAAGGGGTAATTATATCTTAGTTGGGATCAAGTACAGGTACTGTTTTATTATTACAGAGAAAAGGGAATCATTTAACCATTAAATAAACCCAATAGGGCTGTTCTGCCCCAATAAGGGGTAATTATATCTTAGTTGGGATCAAGTACAGGTACTGTTTTATTATTACAGAGAAAAGGGAATCATTTAACCATGAAATAAACCCAATAGGGCTGTTCTGCCCCCAATAAGGGGTAATTATATCTTAGTTGGGATCAAGTACAGGTACTGTTTTATTATTACAGAGAAAAGGGAATCATTTAACCATTAAATAAACCCAATAGGGCTGTTCTGCCCCCAATAAGGGGTAATTATATCTTAGTTGGGATCAAGTACAGGTACTGTTTTATTATTACAGAGAAAAGGGAATAATTTAACCATGAAATAAACCCAATAGGGCTGTTCTGCCCCAATAAGGGGTAATTATATCTTAGTTGGGATCAAGTACAGGTACTGTTTTATTATTACAGAGAAAAGGGAATCATTTAACCATGAAATAAACCCAATAGGGCTGTTCTGCCCCCAATAAGGGGTAATTATATCTTAGTTGGGATCAAGTACAGGTACTGTTTTATTATTACAGAGAAAAGGGAATCATTTAACCATGAAATAAACCCAATAGGGCTGTTCTGCCCCAATAAGGGGTAATTATATCTTAGTTGGGATCAAGTACAGGTACTGTTTTATTATTACAGAGAAAAGGGAATCATTTAACCATTAAATAAACCCAATAGGGCTGTTCTGCCCCAATAAGGGGTAATTATATCTTAGTTGGGATCAAGTACAGGTACTGTTTTATTATTACAGAGAAAAGGGAATCATTTAACCATTAAATAAACCCAATAGGGCTGTTCTGCCCCAATAAGGGGTAATTATATCTTAGTTGGGATCAAGTACAGGTACTGTTTTATTATTACAGAGAAAAAGGAAATCATTTTTTCACTTTTAAAAATTAGTATTATTTGCTTATAATGGAGTCTATGGGAGATGGTCTTTCCGTAATTCAGAACTTTCTGGATAATGGTTTTCCGGATAAGGGATCCCATACTTGTTTATATATATATATTGTTTTCCTTTAAATGGTTGCAATGTTTGTATGCATTGATTTTGGGAATTAATATTAAATGAGTTCTAAACCCAACCATAACCCTGTCCCACTGTGCCCCTAGTTTTGTTATAGAAGTTGTGGGAACATGTCAGTATTGCATATGGCAGTTGAACTTACTGGGCTCATTTCTTTCAGTGACAGTGTCTGGGTTCAGGTCTCCATCTTGCTCACCACTGGGATCCTGGGAAGATTCTGTATAAATATAGGAAAAATGTAGGAGATAAGGTTTTGTCATTAATCTGATTTCATAATGTCAAGTTACTCTACAAGAAAGTTGTGCCATTGGGTAAGTTGCTAGGGGAGTCATGGGTACCCTGCAGTCCTCCATCTGTTGTTAAAGGGGATATAAACCCAGCCATGATACTGTCCCACTGCGCCCCCTAGTTTTGCTGTAGAAGTTGCCAGAAAACTAATTATAGATGCAAGAAAATTCCCCAATGAGAATTCTACTGAGCCAAAACGTCATTATAGATGCAAGAGAAGTGACCAATGAGAATGCTGATTCCCTGTGTCAGGCCCCTTGCTGGTACCTTACATATAGAGATAATGATGGCATTTTCCCGTCATTATATGGCACAGGAATCAGACATGGGGATAAAGGGACAGACTTGTTCAGTGCTGGGAAACTGTGCTTATTGCTCCCAACTCCAATTGCAGGAACAGAGAACAGGGAGCCGGATTTACTCACATCAGCTGGGTAAAACTGACTTAACACCCCCAATTCACTCCAAGCCAATCCTACTGGAGAATACTGACAGCCCATGGAGACACACCAGGTTGGGATGGAATCAGTATCTGTGACATTACCTGATGGAGGGCACAGAGAGTAAGCTCCATACAATATACATGTTGGGGGTAATGTGCCCTGTGCTTAATACAGTAAGTACAATGTGATGCTGCCAGACGTACCTTGATGCCCCTTATCACTTTCCGTACTCATTGCTGTGTATTTTGGGGTGCTGTTAATTAAAGGCTTAGATTCACTGCCCCGAGGAGTCGTCGGTTCCTTTCCTTTGACATCTGTAAAGCACAAATGCTCCGAGTCGATCTCAGGCGAAGACACAGATGAACCAAATACATTTATTTCTGTGCTACATCTGTAGCTCCGCCCATAAGTATTACATCATAGACTTTTAAAGCACTGGGGGCAAAGTCAGAACATCTCCCATCACTTGGTATTTAGAAGGTTATGCATTAACAGGTCTTTATTTATCTACATGAGGAATTAGGGTGCTTAATTGGGTCCATTTGTGGTCCTTCAACCCATGGGGACACCAACAGGTGCTTCTGGTTTAAAGGAAATCAGGCCGTGTGTATCTCAGTGCCCGGCTCATGCACTCTTTCATGATCAGATACCATCCACTCACCTGGGAGAAGGTTTGGAAAATTGTACCCCTCCTCTATCAGACCAATCAGATGTCAGTATATGTGGGGTACCTGGGGGTTTTCAGCTTAATGTTGCCACTTATTTACCCCAAAACCACATACCTGCCCAACACACTGGTGCTTAGTATTGTAGATCCGCTCTATATACACAAAGGCCTACGTACATCACATTTACTTGCCAATAATTCTATGGACGTTAAAGTCCAATAAGCCCAGAACCTTAAATTTCCCTCTGACTACATTTCAGCCTGGGCCTCTGGGGAAGCCATTGGGTCAGAGGGAACAATCACTCGCCCCACCCAGTGACCAATGTACAAGTCCTCACCTACCTTCTCTATTCCCTGTCCTGATACAACATCGTTTCTTCTTCTTTAGGAACAGAACAGCAGCCACCAGAGCAACAGCAAATATTGTTATTATTATTATTATTATTATTATTATTATTAATGTGTTGCTCCACTGAGCATCTGGGAAAAAAAGAACAGACAATAAAAGGTTATACTCTTGCTTCCCCTGTATATTATAATCAGATATTGTACAAAAGAATATGGGATAAGGTGGATTGTGCCTATGAGAGGGATGGCACGTCTCTGTCTAATTGCTAATTGAGAGTGAGCCATAAGGTAACCAATGTATAAATCAGGGAAACTGGGACCCAGTGAATGGAGGGTTAGGGTACCCCTGTCTTAGGAACCATTAGGAGTATGAGCTAGAGCAGGCCACCTAGTAAGTGCCCCACTGAGGAGAACTAATGGGGGTAGAATCTCTTGGACGGCACAAACAAAATGTGAGAACCATAGTTTGAAAGGGGCCCCAGCTAATATTACAGGGGACCAAGCAAGGAGAGGCTAGAGGGGGTCATGTGACCCATGATGCCCACACAATACAGAGTTGGCTGGGGGTTCAAAAAAAGCATATGAGCATATAAAGGAATGTCTTCCACCGGCGCCCTGAGTAGGAACTCACTTGTGGGTGTGTTGAGTGAATGTAGCTCTGAGCTTGCAGGGCCCTTAGGTAAGGACAGCACTGTGCCTATAACTTGCACTCTCATTAGACTGCCCAACATGCTCTGGGATAGTCAGATAGTGAGACTTTATTAGCACCATGACTAATAACTAAAACTCAATACTTACCTGTCAGTTCTACCTTCAGTGACTGCACAAGAGGTTCCGTCAGGGCCCAATGTTCCACCACACAAGAGATCTCCATCCCCTGACTCTCAGCTGTTGGGAGGAACCGGTAGGGCAACTCCAGAGCAGAACTGTTAATTCTCTTTATCTCTGAGGGTTCCACCCAAGATCCATCCAGGAACCAACTCACAGCAATGTCTTCTGGGTAATACCCCCACACTCGGCACATCAGCGTCTGCTCCTCATTCACATAAAATGGCCCATGGCTGATGTGTATGGAGGGGGCGGCTGGAAGGGAAAGCCATGTGAAAGTTCCATGTGGTTTAATTAATTACCTAAAACACCCCAAAAAGTTGATTAAATCAACTGATTGTCACGGGGGATGGTGGGGGGGTGGGAGGGAATCCATTACTTCTGATCTGTCTCACTATATACAGTAGATTTACACTTCCAGAAATTCATGTTTAGCTCAGGATTTTATATTCAGGTTTCACAACATATTTTGCAGATCTTATACCTTAGACCTTAATCCAGTGATCCCCAACCAGTGACTCGGGGGCAACATGTTCCTCCCCAACCCCTTGGGTGTTGCTCTCAGTGCCCCCAAACCAGGGAGTTATTGTTGAATTCCTGACTTGGGGGCAAGTTTTGGTTGAATAAAAACAACATTTCCTACCAAATAAAGCCCCTGTAAGCTGATAGGCTGCATAGAGGCCCCTAATAGCCAATCACAGCCCTTATTTGGCACCTCCATGAACTGTTATGGCGCTTGTGTTGCTCCCCAAGTCTTTTTACATTTATTTAAGTCCATATAGAGAAATTTTTTTTACAAACTGTTCACTGCGTATAGGACACTTTTTAAATTTGGCGCCATTACAACAAATCCAAATTACCCTCTGGGAATGTGTCCCACTTTTACAATTTGGTGACCAACACTTTAAGAACTGAGTACTTACTGACACTTTTGTGAATTCCCCCTTAGGGGCCAAACTGTGAGGTGCTTCACTGGACAAGGGACCTTCTCACCCAATAAAAGGCTCATCCCTAAAGTCTGAAATCTCTGTGGTTTTCTGGCACTCAACTCATAAATAGAGTAGGGCTTTGTCTGCCCCACCATAGAACCCACATGCCCCTGTTTTCTTTGCACCGTAATATACTTTGGTTTTGAGAGGCCTGTGAATGTGGGGAGCACCAGTTACTTATCTTTAACCTTTAACCTTATTGGTTGAATAAAAGTGTTAGTGTCGAGGTTGGTAAGAAAAAACCTGCTGTAAAGCATTCAAGTTAGCTGGGGCAACTGGGCAATAAAGCAGCAAAAATGCTATCAGGCAGCTAAAATAGAGATAGAAAGGGGTATTGCAACCAGGGGTAAAAGGAATCCAACAATTTTTAAATATATAAATACTGTAGTTAAAAAACATGAAGCAAGAAGGGGTGGGACCCTCAGTATTACAGTGGGGTCAGTTGGTTGATGAGAACAGGGAAAAAGCAGAAATTCTGAACTGTTATATATTGTCTGTCTACCCAACTAAGGAACTTGATGAAGGTTCTGTATGTAATAGACCCAATTCTAGTACTATAACTACTGATACATGGGTCCCTGAGGGGGGGATTCATAAGGGACTTGGACATGTAAATCCCAGGATTCATTGGGGCCTGGCATGGTGCCGAGAGACTGGCGGATTGCTAATGTGGTGCCGTTATTTTAAAAGGGATCCCGTTCTCAGCCTAAAAACTATAGGCCTGTTAGTCTGACATAAGGGGTAGGAAAACTTTTGGAAGGGGTAATAAGGGATAGGGTACTTGAATACATTGCAGTTCACAATACTATTAGTTTGTGCCACATGGGTTTATGGGTAACAGATCTTGCCAGACTAATTTAGTCGCCTTTTATGAGGAGGTGAGTAGGAACCTTGATGCTGGAATGGCAGTGGATGGGATCTACTTGGACTTTGCTAAAGCGTTTGATACAGTACCTCACAGAAGGTTAATGATTAAATTGAGGAATATTGGAATAATCGGGTTCAGTGTTGATAAGTGCAAAGTTCTGCCCTTTGGTAGAAATAATATAAACGCGAACTATCTACTGAATGGGAGTGAGTTGGGGGGATCCTTAATGGAGAAGGATCTGGGGGTTTTTGTTGATAACAAAACAAGTGTCATTCTGTGGCTACTAAAGCAAATAAAGTGCTGTCTTGTATAAACAGGGCATTGACTCAAGGGATGAGAACATAATTTTGCCCCTTTATAGGTCCCTGGTAAGGCCTCACCGTAAGTATGGGGGCAGTAACAGTGAGTATGGGGGGCAGTTTTGGGCTCCAGTCCTTAAAGAGATACTGACACCAGAAATTAAACCTTTTTTACATCTGTCATAACATTGTCTTTGCACAACCTTCATTTTTGCCATAAAAGTATTTGCCCAATGCTTTTATATTACATGTCTAATCCCTTATGTTCCCCTATAAGGGGGCGGCCATATTTGTCCAGCAGGAGGCCGTTAGCATTAGAAGCTGTAACTGACAGGCTGAGAAGGGACAGTCAGGTTGCAAAACAGTCAGGTTTAGGAAATTCAAGTAACAATTATTTACAAAAGCAGTGAAAATCAATCAACATGACCTATAGGCAACTTTTTATGTACTTTCATATTTTGAGGAGTCATTTTTTAGTGTCAGTATCACTTTAAGAAGGATATTAATGAGCTGGAGAGAGTGCAGAGACTGCAACTAAACTGGTAAAGGGGATGGAAGGGTTAAACTATGAGGTGAGACTGTCAGGGTTGGGGGTTTCACATTAGTCTGTGTGAAAATTAACCCCTACTTGGGGCAGGCGGTAATTATAGAAAAGTACAGTTAATGAGCTTTTGGCAACACAATAAGGACTTTGCAGTGGGATTTATTCTGTGTCGGCCCCAGAGTGACGCAGCCGCCAGTTTGCAGGGAAATGGTCATTTTCAGAACAGTAGTTTTACGAGCGTAATGGCGTGTATGGCTAACATAGCGTGCTGCGTTAATTAGTGCGTGTTGCGTCAAATACCGCACAAAAATAGTCTTCGTGACTTAAATAACGCAAACAGCATCGCGTCTAAATTAACGCAAATATACTTTTAGTGAATCATGCGTTAAGACGCAATAAAAATGTTAACGCATGCTATAAATAGCGCACGTTTTAACGCACTTTAGTGAATCAGCCCTAGTGAGCGCAGTAAGGAGGTTGTTGCCAGTGGAAAGCCTTGTGGAAGCAACAGCAGAGATGTATCGCGGGCGAGTAACTCGGGTTCTTACCCTTAATGTCATTGATATATTGATAATGAGTGCAGGGGACCTATTATTTTAGGGTCACACCCTTGTTGCACACAGACCGGTTATAGCTAATTATACTTTTATATTACTATTTCTTGTTGGGCAGAAAACCACTGAAGAGCTGAAGTGCTAATAATTATAATGGAATAAAAACAGATTGTATCTAATTACCTGCATAGAGAAGCTGGAAGTTCTTCTGTAATGGGGCAGTGAGAGACTCATGTTGGACCCGGATAGAGAAGTTCTGGTTCCTGTTCCCCTCGGTGGGTACAATGGTCACTGCGCTGGTTGTACTGTAGGTGCCATCTGGGTCTCTCTGGGGCTTATTCACAGTAACCCCACGCAATATCGCCCCATCTCTCAGCCATGTAACATCAAGATCCTGGGGGTAGAAGCCAATGATGGAGGCACGCAGGGCACTCTCCTTATTCTCAGTAACAACTCTATTAGTGATTGTGATCTGTGGGGGGGCTGAAACAGATAATATCAAAATATGATTGTCTATGGATAGCAACCACCAGTCATACATCACATTGCCCCACCCAGGATGATAGAGAAACTCATAAAACTGCACAAAACAATAAATTAAAAAACATTTGATTTGCACCTTGAATTTCCACTATGATTTCCTTCTGTTGCTGCTCTGGGCTGTAAGTGACGGAGCAGGAGTAGGTCCCCCCATCAGATATCTGAGCATTAGAGACAGACAGAGAGGCCTCTCCCCGTGGCGCTGAATTGGGGTCCAAGGAGAATCGGGGGTCCGTTGTGCTCACTACATTGTCATACGTCAGTATTCTCCTTCCATTGAAATCCCAGTATATGGCCAAGAATTTGGGATCAGCAGGGAATTTATTCACACGGAATGTGCAGGGAATCAGGGTGTCGGATCCTTTCTGGGCAACGTGGGGGGATGGAGCAGTCACCTCCAGAACTGACCCTGCAGGTACAGGGGGGCAAATAATATACATGATGTACCCCAGTATGCTAGGGACACTGTTGCTTTACTAATGTGATGTCTCCATATACAGTTATATCTCCTGCTCCATCTCTGTGTTCCACACTGAAACCCAACTCCTCCTCCTCTCTTGTACCCACCCTACTCCTGTCTCTCCTCTGGGTAATGAGCATAATGTATAGTATATAAGAATACTCTATGGGTATAAGATACAAGTTGGCCCTGTACTTGCCCACGGTGGGTGTTTGGTAGAGGATTGGTTGGTGCCAGAGCTGCCTGTGCCTTCTGTCCCATGGGCTACTGTAACCCCAACAGGTACCACAGGGCCAGTAGTACATTCCCTTATGGGACCTGAGAAAGGCACCGCTCTAGAGCAACTGCATTGTAGTAATGGGTTTTTATAAAACTTTAACACAAGTTCTTTCTCAGTTTGCCCTCCTCTAAAAAGTTCTTTGTCATCTTAAAAATAATGACGTTGCTTCCTAGGAAAATCCCCATTACTCCCTCCTGCAGAATAAAGAACTTCCATTTATTTGGGTCCTTCACCCAAAACATTACTTTTGCCTACGGTGCATTGAAGAAACGAAATGAATGACAGTGACAGTGGCAAATGGCAGGACAGGCAACAATTAGATCCAGTAACTGGGTTGGTAGTCAGGACTGGCAGCTGGTAAGTGAAGTCAAGGAACAGGCCCAAACTGGGAAATCCAAAAGAACAGGTCAAGGGCATAAACAGGAGCTCAGGAACTTGGCAATGGGACACAGAACCAAGAAGGGTCTCAGGAACAAGGAATCAGATAGGGTCTCAGGAACAAGGAATCAGATAGGGTCTCAGGAACAAGGAATCAGATAGGGGCTCAGGAACAAGGAATCAGATAGGGTCTCAGGAACAAGGAATCAGATAGGGTCTCGGGAACAAGGAATCAGATAGGGTCTCGGGAACAAGGAATCAGATAGGGTCTCGGGAACAAGGAATCAGATAGGGTCTCGGGAACAAGGAATCAGATAGGGTCTCGGGAACAAGGAATCAGATAGGGTCTCGGGAACAAGGAATCAGATAGGGTCTCAGGAACAAGGAATCAGATAGGGTCTCAGGAACAAGGAATCAGATAGGGTCTCAGGAACAAGGAATCAGATAGGGTCTCAGGAACAAGGAATCAGATAGGGTCTCAGGAAGGATCAAGGGTCAGGACAAGGAATCAGATAGGGTCGTAGGAATAAGGAATCAGATAGGGTCTCGGGAACAAGGAATCAGATAGGGTCTCAGTAACAAGGAATCAGATAGGGTCTCAGGAACAAGGAATCAGATAGGGTCTCAGGAACAAGGAATCAGATAGGTTCTCAGGAACAAGGAATCAGATAGGTTCTCAGGAACAAGGAATCAGATAAGGTCTCAGGAACAAGGAATCAGATAGGGTCTCAGGAACAAGGAATCAGATAAGGTCTCAGGAACAAGGAATCAGATAAGGTCTCAGGAACAAGGAATCAGATAGGGTCGTAGGAACAAGGAATCAGATAGGGTCTCGAGAACAAGGAATCCGATAGGGTCTCGGGAACCAGGAATCAGATAGGGTCTCGGGAACAAGGAATCAGATAGGGTCTCAGGAACAAGGAATCAGATAGGGTCTCGGGAACAAGGAATCAGATAGGGTCTCAGAAACAAGGAATCAGATAGGGTCTCAGGAACAAGGAATCAGATAGGGTCTCAGGAACAAGGAATCAGATAGGGTCTCAGAAACGAGGAATCAGATAGGGTCTCAGGAACAAGGAATCAGATATGGTCTCAGTAACAAGGAATCAGATAGGGTCTCGAGAACAAGGAATCAGATAAGGTCTCCGGAACAAGGAATCAGATAGGGTCTCAGGAACAAGGAATCAGATAGGGTCTCAGGAACAAGGAATCAGATAGGGTCTCAGGAACAAGGAATCAGATAGGGTCTCAGGAACAAGGAATCAGATAGGGTCTCAGGAACAAGGAATCAGA